>NC_041410.2:42842785-42897659 GCF_900747795.2 Erpetoichthys calabaricus
TAACGTTTAAAAAGCTGTATAGCAGCTGTCCTACTCTTTGTGTTTTATTTCCGGCCCTGGGCATGGTTAAATCTCTTGGCACAAAATCTTGTCTCACGGGATGTGAGTTCTTGATATTTTTTAGTTTATAATTTAAAAATGGAATAGAAATCTGAAAATCTAACAACATCACTTTGAAGGTTGATAAATTCTAAAAAAAATCATACCAAACATATATATGTAGGTTTTAAAATAAGCCAGATTTTAAGCGTGAGAAAAAACGTGACATAAAAATGTCACATAAAATTGTTGCACTTTTAGGGTTAGGATTTTATATATATACAGTCATATGAAAAAGTTTGGAAACCCCTCTCAGCCTGCAGAATAATTTACTCTCTTTACTTTCAAGAAAAAAGATAACAGTGGTATGTCTTTCATTTCCTACGAACATCTGAGTACCGAACAAAGATTTTTAGTGAAGCAGTATTTAGTTGTATGAAATTAAATCAAATGTGAAAAACTGGCTGTGCAAAAATGTGGGTCCCCTTGTAATTTTGCTGATTTGAATGCATGTAACTGCTCAATACTGATTACTAGCAACACTAAATTGGTTGGATTAGCTCGTTAAGCCTTGAACTTCATAGACAGGTGTGTCCAATCATGAGAAAAGGTATTTAAGGTGGTCAATTGCAAGTTGTGCTTCCCTTTGACTCTCCTCTGAAGAGTGACAGCATGGCATCCTCAAAGCAACTCTCAAAAGATCTGAAAACAAAGATTGTTCAGTCTCATGGTTTAGTGGAAGGCTACAAAAAGCTACCTCAGAGGTTTAAACTGTCAGTTTCAACTGTAAGGAATGTAATCAGGAAATGGAAGGCCACAGGCACAGTTGCTGTTAAACCCAGCAGGTCAGGCAGGCCAAGAAAAATACAGGAGCGGCATATGCACAGGATTGTGAGAATGGTTACAGACAACCCACCGATCACCTCCTCAAGACCTGCAAGAACATCTTGCTGCAGATGGTGTATCTGTACATTGTTCTACAATTTAGCGCAATTTTGCACAAAACATCTGTATGGCAGGGTGATGAGAAAGAAGTCCTTTCTGCACTCACGCCACAAACAGAGTCGCTTGTTGTACGCACATGCTCATTTAAACAAGCCAGATTAATTTGGAACAAAGTACTTTGGACTGATGAGACAAAAATTGAGTTATCTGGTCATAACAAAAAGTGCTTTGCATGGCGGAAGAAGAACACTGCGTTCCAAGAAAAACACCTGCTACCTACTGTCAAAATTGGTGGAGGTTCCATCATGCTGTGGGGCTGTGTGGCTAGTTCAGGGACTGGGGCCCTTGTTAAAGTCGAGGGTCGGATGAATTCAACCCAATATCAACAAATTCTTCAGGATAATGTTCAAGCATCAGTCACAAAGTTGAAGTTACGCAGGGTTGGATATTTCAACAAGACAATGACCCAAAACACAATTTGAAATCTACAAAGGCATTCATGCAGAGGGAGAAGTACAGTCCCCTGACTTGAATATCATAGAAAATCTATGGGATGATTTGAAGCAGGCTGTCCATGTTCGTTCGGCAGCCATCAAATTGAATTGAACTGGAGAGATTTTGTATGGAAGAATGGTCAAAAATACCTCCATCCAGAATCCAGACACTCATCAAAGGCTATAGGAGGCATCTAGATGCTGTTATATTTGCAAAAGGAGGCCCAACTAAGTATTGATGTAATATCTCTGTTGGGTGCCCAAATTTATGCACCAGTCTAATTTTGTTATGATGCTTATTACATATTTTCTGTTAATCCAATAAACTTAATGGCGCTGCTGAAATACTACTGTTTCCATAAGGCATGTCATATATTAAAAGGAAGTTGGTACTTTGAAAGCTCAGCCAATGATAAACAAAAATCCAAAGAATTAAGAGGGGTTCCCAAACTTTTTCATATGACTGTATAGAGTATATATATATATATATGTATATATATATATATATATATATATATATATATATATATATATATATATATATATACATGTCTATATATTTTTTTTCCTATTCATCAGCACGTAATCACAGAAGTACATGTAATTTTACTTATCTTGATTTTCAGAAGGTTTTGATTTAGTTCCACATGAGAGGCTATCAAATTAAAAGAGGTTGGAGATCAAGTGCATCTTATTTAGATGGACTCAAACACGGGAATCAAAGGGTTATGATGCTCAGTGCTGGAGGGTACTGCTCTTTTTGGTATATGTAAATGATCATGATATGAATATAAATAATGAACTGGACAAGTTTGCAGATAATACCAAACTAGATGAAATGGATAGATGACACATCACTTTCAATCACTGACCACAGATCTTCAATGTCCCATTTCTTTCTTCATAATATTCAGAAGAATCAACTCTTACTCACTATTTATGCCGCTCAATTCCATGTTCAAGCACTGGTTCTCTCTAAGCAGAACTACTGCAACTCTCTCCTGGTATGATCCATTCAGCTGCTATCAGACCTCTCCTACAGAATGCACCTGCGCGACTGGTGTTCACTGTTCCTTATTTTGCTCCTCCTGTTGCTGCAAAGATTCAGCTCAAACCTTTGATTGGTTCTGCTCTTCAATATTTAAACTCCTTTGTGTCTCCTTATGTCCCTTCAAGAAGCCTCCGTTCTGCCTCTGTCAGTCTGCTGATTGTCCCTCGTCCTGCCAGATGTGCCAAGACTGGACAGTGGTTTTCCAAGGATTTCCAAGGGTTATTGTGAGGAAAGAAATGTAAAACTAGGAGATAAACATAAGAAAGACGCATAGTCAGAGACAGGCCAAAGTCAAAACCAGCAAACAAATCATGAGAGCAAACTGAGAATCAAACTCAGGAAACAAAAGAAGTTTAAAATCAAAATGGAACCTGCTGCTTTGTCTACATGAGAAAAAATAACTTCACTCAAAATTTTTTCTCCTGATTTTTATCCTACCAAGACATAGCGCTCCATGGCACTGCTGTCATTTTCCACTGATGTCACCAATGCACCTAAAGTGGTCACATGACACATCTCAGTACAGCGCTAAAATAAAAGAATGGCCAAAATTAAATATAAACCAAATTCTAATGAAAAAAAGTTTCAAAACACAAATAATTAAATTCTACATGGTAAAACCCCTCAACAGTCTAATTAGATGAACAACCCCGGGACACGTTTCTTCTAAAGTTACAAATTTTATGTGAGAAATAAGAATTGTTATTGCTCAAAAGTATCTGATTTACTTGTTACTTGTTTCATTTCACATTATTCTCATTGTCATTTGAGAATAAACATGAACAATATTAAATAAATATTGCAGTCCAATGTCATTTGAAGAAATTATAGTTTATAATTGATGTATTGTTATTTTATATCAGATTTTACAGTAAACTGCTTTTGGCAATATACCAAATACTGTACACATTAAGAAGGTTAGATCTTAGCAACTGCGGTGGGTTGGCACCCTGCCCTGGATTGGTTCCTGTCTTGTGCCCTGTGTTGGCTGGGATTGGCTCCAGCAGACCCCCGTGACCCTGTGTTCGGATTCAGCGGGTTGGAAAATGGATGGATGGATCTTAGCAACCTTGTACTTAAGATACACTTTAATAAATCTGACATAAGTTGTACTATTTCAATTTCGTCCTACGTTAGTTTACACAATAATGTATAATAAAGTTTTGTAATTGAATACCCTACAGCAAAATTGACCTTAGAGCTTGGGAGCATGCGTTGATCACAGCGCGTTGCCGCACCCACAACACAACGAACCACCTGGATTGGGACACAAGTGCAACCGTGTAAAATTGAGGGAAGCACCTCATCAAACATCACAGTGTCAAACTGCATGGCTGCCGTGAATCTCGTACAACGGTCCCACCAAGTAGTCTCGCGTGAGACGGTTTAAATTCCCTCATACCTTTCATGAGCCCTGAAAATTATACAGTGTATGCCCATGTCCGTATATGCGTGTAAGGTACATTCTCACATTCTCCAATTGTATCCGGCTGCAGGCAGGAGCCGAATGACAAGTGGGAGGGACTACAGTGTCGAGTAGGAGGGATTTATTGCTCATTAATATCTGATTGGTCATGACGTAAAGTGAATAGGCAATCTCTTGTCAAAGCGCACGCTGCCTGACTCACAGATCCGAACTGCTGGCATGAAATCCCAACCCATGATTCGCCTGTGCAACTAGTATGCTAAAAACGTTTACACGTTTATCGTGTTTTTTTGTCTTTATTATCGTATGATGTATTAATTCATGTGTAAAAAAGTAGAATGACACACCAGATATTTGGCTACCTGGCAGTTCAGTCTGACGGTGCGAATCTTTCAAGTAATTAAAACGTTGGTCCACTTTAATGGGAAAGCTGGCCTGGATTTCAATTTGTTAATCCGAAGAACTGTCTGCTAAGCGAATTGCATATTCAAGTCGAAAACCAAAGCAGTTGTTTACTGGGATGTTGCTTGCTCACACGTATCAGGACTACTCGATATTCTAATAAACATGACGTACTGGAGACATAAACGGTACTATTAATGGGTAGGTGAGGCAAACAGCAAGAAATAAGAATAGGAAGGTGAACGTCACTGCATTCTTTTTAGACGAGATCGGTGACGGCCTGAAATGAAGAATACAAAGTGAGAAGGTAAAATGAAGAGAAGGAATGAAATAAACACTAAACGTTGAGAGCGTGAAATGAGGAAAATGTGACGACCTGAAAATGATATTAAAAATGAAGAATGTGAAGTGAAGAATTCACATTAAAAATCCAGAATATACAATGAAAAGTGAAAACTGGTGGAACCGGGAAGCGAACGGAAGGCGGCTGCTGTTGGATTATTGTGAGGAAAGAAATGTAAAACTAGGAGATAAACATAAGAAAGACGCATAGTCAGAGACATGCCAAAGTCAAAACCAGCAAACAAATCATGAGAGCAAACTGAGAATCAAACTCAGGAAACAAAAGGAGTTTAAAATCAAAATGGAACCTGCTGCTTTGTCTACGTGAGAAAAAATAACTTCACTCGAAATTTTTTTGACGGCGTGATTTTAAGAATAAAATCTGAGCGCGTGAACATGACACTAGAACGTGAAACTGGAATCACCATTAAAAGTTGATGGCAGCATGCAACGGAGATTTAAAAAAAAAACTCCCAACATGAAGTGAAGCTTTAAAAATATATACAGCTAGAATGCATCATGCCCTTAGGCTGGCCGTTCTGTGTTCTGGTAACATGGCTTGACTCTTCTTGCAATGTATATTGTCAATTCTGTTTAAATGGTATATTTTCCCTTGTTATCGTCAGAGTATTTATGAAAAAGTTTAATTTTGACAACTTTATGTGTGACAGTCTTTTATTTTGGAAACGTCATCCTACCCGTTAAGTATGCCCCTTTCCACTTGACATTGGGCTCCTGGCTGCAGAGATACATACTTGTTATATGTAGGGGCGGACTGCCCATTGGGGTTATTTGGAGAATGCCCGGTGGGCCGCGGACTCTGGTCTGGTCATAGGCCGGCCGTTTCGTGAAATACATTTTATGTACTGGTTACTGTTTGACATTAAAATTAATTTTCTAAACTACTAAACATTAACAGTCCGGTACTGTGATTTATGTAGTCCTATATAATATACCGTATTACGTCATCAAGTTGTTTTAGTTGTCAGTACACAACGTTGCGTCGAAAAATTAGGTCAAAACTGCCTTTTGTCGATTTCTGTTTCGATACCGCTACATTTCGGTTAGCATATACATTATTGCAATTTATTTTATCTCATGTCTAATATTTAAGTTCTTTGGTACTAATAATTAGTTTAGATTATGTATTCCGCATTTTATTATTCTCTGGTCGTCGGCGTGAGCGATAATTAGTGGTTTTCAGCTGCGATTATTAGTATAATGAAATAAAATTATAAAGCACAGGATAGGAATTTTTCATATTAGGACAGAACATTTATAGTTTATCGTTAAGTTAATGGTACATTTCAATCATGTGAGGTTTTCATTATAACCTCGGTTATTATTTATTCCTTTGTAAATGAGCAGCTACTAGCCTACTAGGGTACTGGCACATGGACTTGACATTGACATTTGACATGTACTCTAATAACGTGTAAGCCGTGTTACTAAATTTTTATTTTTCATTAAATTTTTTTTCTAAGCATGATGTCAAATTTTAAGTTGTGTCTAAACAACAGTGTACAGATTAAGTCTGGCAACAGTTTAGATAGAGTTCGTATTATAGGCTCATTGCAAGTAGCAAGCCGCATACCCATCACAAATGTAAGGAAACCACAATGAATAATAGGCCGAGTGGGTCGACCTCGTCACCTCACTCGTTGAAGGATGCCCGGGCCAGCTTTGAGACCCAGTACACTCCTGGTTATATGCTTGCCTTCGACTGGCTATCACTACACGCGATCTCCCAATGTCGTAAGAGAATTGCCAAGTGCACGAATTGCAAATGAGACTCAAGCGAGCAGCACTCAGTGTAGCGGTGCAGAATTTGAGAAATTCTCGTGGAGCGCGCAGCTCACGCACGCTTGACAGCACTCGGCATCGACGTTTACCGATGGCAGCAGGACAGCATCTGCATCTTAATACGATTTCATAGCCTGAATTCTAGTTACATAAAATGAAAATGGTCAGTGTGAGGAGGGAGGGTAGTTAGGAGCTGCTATTATGTTAAACGCCTTTAGAGTGGCTGACTCCTACAGAGATGTACATTTTTTCAGCTGAAACGCTGGGTGTGTCACCTTTGATCTGTAGGGGCAAAGTTTTCAATGGAGCCCATAAAACCTTATATATCAGACCAGTTGCTATGTGAATTTAATTAACAGCTAAAAATGCGATTACAGTTTTGCAAATCTCCATTTGGCTCGTGCAGAGGCGCACAACAACATCCCCACCCTTTTACAACAAATGCACCAGTCAATCCATCGTTTAAACCAGGAGTTCTTAAATCTTTTTTATCTGATGACCAAAATGTTCAAAATCGGTACCATACTATGATTAAGACCTTTAGATGCCCTAAGCACTTAAAAGATTTTGGTGTCCCCATAACTGTACAGGACAACTGACATGACCAAGATAAGAACGATCTCGCAAGACCTGTGGCAAATACCAGATTTGAATTTTGTTGCATTTCAAAGCACTTTTTTTCCTTTCATTATTTAAAACACTCGCACAGATACCCGCCTCCTCGCCTGCTCCGTCCCGCCCCGGCTCAATGCACCCGCCTCACTCGCTCCCTCTTGTCCCTTCCATGAAACAGATTCTTCTCAAAAGCCGAGTTACCGGAAAGCATTGATCGCAACCACAGTACGTCCCATTTTTTCACCTCATGAGACGCTGGTTTAACATTGACCGAAAGCCGCCCGATGATTTCTGTTATTCCGTATTGGTAGCTTTTCATTAACGGGCGATCTGTTTTATCAAGGACATTAATCCTGTTTGCTGAAAGAATGTTATGGAGGAAAACACTGGAAAAGCCCTGTTTCTTCTGAAAAAAAAAGTCCTGTCAAAATAAGAGCTACTTTCTCCTTCTTGACGTAAATCATCTTTAAATTAAATGCTGCCAATAAGGAATAATAGAAATCACCGCGCTGCTTACTATCTATGATGAACTAACGTTTTATGGGGTGAAAAAATGAAAAAATGATCGCCCCTGACACATACACTTAATCAGTAGTGTGTACGACCCACGATTTGTGAGTTTGAGTGTGTGTGTGCGTGCGTGTACATGCGTGTGTACGTGTGCATGTGTGGTTTTGTCAGTTTTACTATAAAAACAGTTAAACACCCGTTACTTGTGAAGCAGGGATATTCTGATCATTCTGATCACTGATCACTGATAAACAATCAGAAGAAACAGCGCTATTCCAGTGTTTTCCTCCATAACATCCTTTCAGCAAATGGGAGTAAGTTCCTTGCTGAAGCAGATCGCCCTTTAATGAAATGCTTGCAATATGGAATAACAGATATCAGCGGACAGCTTTCTGTCAATGATAAACCAGCATCTCATGAGGTGAAAAAATGGGACATACTGTGGTTGCGATCAATACTTTCCGGTAACTTGAATTTTGAGAAGAATCTGTCATGGGAGGGACAAGAGGGAGAGTGAGGCGGGTGCATTGAGCCGGCGGAGGGAGCGGGCGAGGAGGCGGGTATCTGTGCGAGTGTTTGAAATAATGAAAGGAAAAAAAGTGCTTTGAAATCGAGGACTCCCAACCAAGACGGTGTACTAAACAAAACGTGACAGACAGGCATATGCTACTTGTATAAAATATACACAATAATGACAACAGTGTTGAAGCAATGATGAAGAGAAAGGGAGATGCTAAACTTGGGTGGCAGCATTGTGCCTGCCCGTAAATCCCAACCGATGTATATATCTGAACGGATCTATCTGAACCGATGTATATATCTAAACCAATATATATATCAAAACCAATGTACAGTATATCAACTAATGTATATATCTCAACCAATGTATATATTTGAACGGATGTATTCCAACCGATGTATATATCTGAACAGATGTATCTCAACCAATGTATATATATCAGAACGGATCTATGCAAACCAATTTATATATATCTCAACCAATGTATCTAAACCAATGTATATATCTGAATGGATGTATTCAAACCGATGTATATATCTCAACCAATGTATCCCAACCAATGTATATATCTGAACCAATATATAAATTTGAACGGATGTATTAAAACCAATGTATATATTCAAACCAATGTATCCGAACCGATATATATATATCTGAACCAATGTATATATTTATGAACCAATCTTTTTTTCCTGAACGGCCCCTCATAAATGTATATATATATATATAAATATATAAATATATATATATATATATATATATATATATATATATATATATATATATACACACATTATATACACGAAATATATATTTTATATAATATACGAGTATATTTGTACAGCACAGTACAAGCACCAAATAGCACAAATAGAAATATTGTCCCTTTCTTCTTTCTCTCTCCTTCTTTCTTCCTCCACTCCTACGGGAAGCTTCGTCCACCTCCTCCTGACTCTGTGCTCCTCAAGTTGTGGCAGCTGGCCCCTTTTATAGAGCACCCATGCTCTATAATATATATATATATATATATATATATATATATATATATATATATATATACATACAGTATATTATATATATATATATATATATATATATATATATATATATATATATATATATATATATATATATACAGTGGAACCTCGAGATACGAACAGCTCTGTATACAAGAAATTCAAGATACGAGGAAAGTATGAGCGAAAAATTCCAAAAGGGTCTGGCTGCAGACGGTGCACTCTCAGCCACATGCACGCTCAGCCACTGACGTCAGATGCACGCTCAGCCACAATAGGAAGTGCAACCGACGCTCAAGCACCAACTTAGTTTTTGAGGCCAACGCGAACGTTAAGTTACGTTTTATTATTTCTTTTACCGAATTATATAGTTACGTTTTATTTTATTTCATGCCATACACACATTATTGCAGTGTAAATGTTTTGGTCAAGTGCGTTAAGTAACTTCTTTCTTTAATGACTGAAGTGAGTTTGTTTTCAGTTACGGTGACTACTAGCCAGTTAGCTCACGTTATCTTACCGTTAAATAGACACATGTCTACGACCTTAAGATATCAGAAGCATATTTAAATTCGTGTGAATTAAAGTGATGTAAAAATGTTTATTAAGCTTATTAATAAAACAAAGATGTGTTGTTTCTTTGTGCTTTTACAGATGCACCCCTCCATAAGATGGGAGGCTATTGTGCCACAACAGTGCACGAATTGTTGCACTTTGTATCATTGTTCACTATGCCCTGCCCTACAGTCTATGAGGTTGGCAAGAATCCAACAGCATTTAGATGGACATTTAAAAAATGCAATCATTTTTGAAGGTAATGCAAGGTGGATTATTACAATATAACTAGGGTGAATGAATAATTAATGTGCAAAAATGCACTGAACTCTTGCATGTTAAAGTACAAAAAACCTGAAAACTTTAGCAAGACATGAGAAAAATATTATTTTAAAAATTTGGTAAGAGTCCCCCATGTAACAGAGTCTGTTTTCAGTCTACTTTAAGGCATTGTACAGACATGGAAAAAAATCACTTAAGGTGCTTGTAAATTTACTGGACACAGACCATGATATACAGTAGCCCACATAATAGCCACAATAGTCCCATTGTTTAGCATCTGAATGCTTTGTTTCAAGATTAATTTATTTACTGACTTGTTACCTTTTACTTGTTCTTATTTCTAACAGATAAGAGAATATGTCGTTGCCATCTGCCATGTAGGTCTGAGGGTCACTACCATTGTCCGTTTTGCATGAAGACAATACTTAGAAGTAACAGTATGGAGTGTCATCTAAAAATATGCTCAAAATCTGCATCTGAGCCTTCCCACAGTCTACTTTTTCCAGCACAAGAATCTTCCTACAACCTACCTGTTCCGGCACAAAAACCTTCCCATACCATACCGCTACCAGTACAAGAGCCCTCCCAAGCTAATGAGCTGGGTCCAGAAAACAGTTCTAAAACAAGAAATACAAGAAAGTGCCCTCATTGCTCATTAGATTTGCTCAAAAAGAATTTGGACACACACATCTTAAGAAAACATACAGACATATCCCAGGATGTAACACTCATGTCTCATCTTTCCAGCATTTGTGTTGATGTATCTAATGGAGTGTCAGTAGTTCAACGAACTGGCCATGGTTTTTCTGTTCCGGTCCATGTACAAAGGAAGACAACAGGCAACAGGCAACATTCATCATGTTAAATGTGAACTGGAGGAATGCTGCCAATTCCACCTTTTTGCTCAGAGAAGTGGATTGCCTTTTAGTCAGTGTGAACATCTCCACTCACTTGATTATTGCCATGACACTGCTTTTGAAGATATCTTAAATCCCATTGTTCTAGATGAAATGGTGGCCCTTAAATTTTTTGGGAATGAAACGAAAGCAGTTTGCCTAAAACAGCAAAAAGCAGCACGGGCAGCTTGTGTCCCATTTTCTGTTTTGGTGGAATTTGGTGGCTCCAATAAGCAGATTACGCTATCCATACATGAGCCTACAATACATTATTATAGCCGTCTCGGTAGAGTCATGGTCTGCTATAATTCGACTAATGGCACATCCTGTACTCACAAAAACATTGGTAAATGGCACTTGTTTCAAATTAATAGAGACTTTTTCAAGACTGGACCATCTAAATCAGCAGATGCACAAACAATGCAAGTGGGTATTTATGTGCCCAACATTGTCAACTTATCTGCCTAATTCATATCTTTTTGAAAGCTGGCAAAAATGCAGATATCCAACCCAGCAAAACTCAATTCAGGGAGATAACCACTATGGTACTTGTATAACACATTAGAAAATTGAAAACTCCTTTGTGATAAAAAGATCGTAATGGACGGTAGCATAAATAAAAGTTATGAGATGTAGCCACAAATTATATGAATCCAAATTGGACCCTAAGGTGTGTTTGCCCCATGTACAGAAAAATCATGTAGGTTTACTTAGCACAAAGAGAGGCCAATCAGAATGCCCCCTCAGTCTCATACAGACTCTTGCCCACAAAAACCACATATTTGCGATATTCTGTGTTGTCTGAGGGAGTCATGACGCTTATATCAGAATGCAGTGGACATCTGGAAGTACAGAAAATGTGGGATGTCTGCACGTAATCCAAGGTGGTCCAGTTATTTTTTTCCCAGAGAGGTAGTACTGTCCTGAAACCACCACATAGCCAGATAACTGTAACTAAGTGTTATGTTTTGTAGGCACAGGATGAATGTGAGGATGCATCAATACCGCCAGAAGTACAAGTAAACTTTTTTATCAGTTTTTTATATATCAATAATAATTGCATAAAACACATAAATACACCAAATTTGTATTCCTGTCTAAGGTATCTGTCCTTGCACACGCAAAAACAGCCAGTCAGTTGTGCAGTGACAGCCAACACCAATTCATTGGTCTGATCCAGTTGCCCCAGATACTGACTATGACAGAGGAAGATGCTGGGAAGGCTCTGTAGGAGTACGAAGCAATGAATGCAGAGGAAGATTCACTAGTTAATAGAGATGATGTTCTGGCTCCATTTTGTTTTGGGTTTAGCCATGTGCAAGACATGCACAGATTTTTAGATGAAATGGTGAATTGCAGGAAGTTCACTATGTACTGCTGCCTCCTTAACTAAATTAATGTTTTTTATTGGTTTGTGTTTTGTTGTTGGGGTTTTTTTTTTGAAGGGGGAGGGGGGGTATCTTATGTATAAATAAATATATAAACATTTGATTACTGATGTGTCCAATGTCCTTTTCCCTCCACCATTTATTAATCACAGTTTGGTACCTCATGACATGTAAAGTATAGTACGTATTACAGTTCTGATATATAAGATTATTAACAACACAGAATTGTTCTATTTGTTTTATTTTCATTTTACTCTTTATTCACACGTAAATACTGTATACATGAAATTTAAATGATGTTAGCAAGTTATGATGGTTGCATAATTGTTTTTTCCTTGTGATAACAGCGGGAACACTAAACTAGCACGCTCTAAACATCAGCGCTCTCGCTACGCTACCACGGCTATGCTGCTAGTAATCACAACAACAGGCAAGCATTTACCTTGGTTAACTTGATCTGTTAAAATGGTAAACATGTTAATAAACCAACACAGGCCAGCCAAACAACGTGAATATGCAGAAGTTAACATGATTAAGAATATTCCATATCGTTCATAAATGGTAAGACTATAACTAGCAAACGTAACAACTTAGCAATCAGGAAACGACTGCCCTGTTGCACTTCCTATTGTGGCTGAGCGTGCATCTGACGTCAGTGGCTGAGCGTGCATGTGGCTGAGAGTGCACAGTCTGCAGCCAGACCCTTCTCAAAAATTCAGATCTAAATACGAGCATTGGCTTGCGTAACGAGCCACGAGCCAGGCTGTGGGTATAGCTCGCGGCTTAGCGAGGGGGCGTGGTAGCTGTAGTGAGCCGCAAGGCGATCTGCAGTGTGGGCGTTTCTCACCTAAGTGCACAGGTGGGAAACTGCCCACATCCATGATTGTTCCTGTGGCTGATGGGCTGCAGCTGCCATGTCCTCCCCGCATATATAGAGAAGCGTGAGCCGGTTAAGGGGGAGAAGAAGTAAAAGAAAAGAGAGGAGAGAGAACGGAGGTTGCAGGAGCAGGAGCAGGAGCAGGAGCAGGAGCAGGAGCAGGAGCAGGAGCAGGAGCAGGAGCAGGAGCAGCAGCAGCAGCAGCAGGAGGAGGAGGTGGTGGCGGGCAGGCAGGCAGGCAGGAAGCAGCAGCAGCAGCAGCAGTAGGAAGTCGGTGTGGGAGAGCGAGCGAGTACAGGCTCGCGTGTAGCTGAACAGGCGAGCCAAACGGCTGAAGCAGGACGGTGTAGAGAAGGTCAGCTGCATTAAGAGTGTCTCGCCTGTTGCAGAGCCCGCATGGGAGAAGCAGGTCAGACGCTGACGCTAACAGAGAAGAAGCACCGGGGATTGTCATCTGTTTTTTAAAGACTGCTTCCTGTTGACGTTTTAACGTCGTGTTAAAAGATTGTTATTCTTGTGTATTTTAAACCTCCACTTCACAACTGTTTTAAGGATTATTTATTTAAAGATTTATTGAATGCCCTACTGCACTTTGGACACCGGTTTTGATTCTTTTAATAATCAGTTATATTATTTACCAGTGTTATTTATTAAAGGTAGACTACAGTATATATTATTTATCAGTGTTATTTGTTAGGAAAATTGATTTTTATGTTAATATTTTTGGGGTGCGGAACGGATTAACTGGATTTCCATTATTTTCAATGGGGAAGTTTGTTCTAGATATGAGAAATTTGCTATACGAGCTCAGTGCTGGAACGAATTAAACTCGTATCTCGAGGTTCCACTGTATGTGTGTATATATATATATATGTTTGTGTATATTTTTTCATTTAATTTGGTAGTCCCTTTTTGTGGAACCTAGTTCAGATGTACCATTTTCAGTTTTGCACCATATGGTCCGTTGTAAATCCAGTGTGACCACCAGGGGGCGCACAGCTCCCCAAACCCAGACACGACAGACACAGAGCCCAGTCTTGCCACACAGCACATGTTTATTTTAAGTGCAGATGTGCTTTTCCTTTGCTCCCCACTACACAGCACAGTACAAGCAGCAAATAGCACAAATAGAAATATTGTCCCTTTCGTCTTTCTCTCTCCTTCTTTCTTCCTCCACTCCTCCTCCAGCAAGCTTTGTCCACCTCCTCCTGACTCTGTGCTCCTCAAGTTGTGGCAGCTGGCCCTTTTTATAGAGCACCCAGAAGTGCTCTAGGTGTTCCATGATGTCCATCCGGCTGCACTGCCGGGTGTGGCGGCAGCCCTGCAGAGGTTTGCTGAGCCGTTCCCCTTGTGCCCCCTGGTTGTGGCCACGGGTCCCAGCAGGGCTGAGCTTTCCTGCTCCAAACCCATGGCACTGTATCAAGCTAGAGGGGCTGCTCTCTGTCATCCCGGGGGTGGTATTGCCCCATGCAAGCTCTTTCCCCTGGTCCTTGCTTTATGGAGGTTTCCCAGCTGGCTAAGAATCTCACTACACTAGCAATGGAAAATTTCTGTGGTGCCCCCCTTCCCTTAATGCCCTAAGCACCTGTTTATTTTGCTTAATAGTTAATCCAGTTGTGACTACAGGGTGGTCCAGATCTAATTATTCAACTGTTCCACTGACAACCATCTCCCAGCCATTTTGGAATGCAGGGCAGGTGCTGCCATCTATCGGCAACACAGATAATTTTAAGTGAAATCTCTATGTGCAGGGCAGGTGCTGTGAATTCTCTATGTAATAAACTTTATAAGTTATAGCGTAATGAAAATTGCATACTTAGATCTGGACCACCCTATATAATGACAGCAGAGCCATACATAGACAAATAACAATGGCCATAAAAAAGTGAAGATGTTTTGTTTGCATTCAAACAAATTTCCCACTTGAATGTTACTAAAAGGGAAAAGCAGAAAGCAAATGTTAATAAAACAGCAATTATTGAAATCCAGGTATAGATTTCTGAGTTATATCACTGGAAGTGTAAATTCTTAGTGTAAGGTTTAGTTAAGCTGAAAGATGTTTTTTTTTCTTTATAAAGGCTACAGCAGATATGAAGATTTTTGAATGAATCATAAAAAAGTTCACATACCATAGTCACTTGGACACAAAATAACAAGTGCTCAGTTGTTTTATTCCCTAAACAATGGTCATCAATAAATAAAGTCCAGTGCGGCTTTTCGTCAAAAAATAAATAATGCAGTAAAATCCAATGCTCATGTGGGAGTAAAATGAGTCAATTCAACCAATAAATACATCCAGAGGGTTATAAATCATTATCCCAATTTAGGGTCCCATCAGCGGCAGGGCGCAAAAGAGACCTGTAAATTAATTGCAGGCATTATTCATGTTTGCATTTGTTTATTTTCTTTATTCCTTTGCACTTTGTGCACAGATCAACATGTAAGACCTGAACGTACAATGCTGTTATCTGGATAAATACGAGTCAGACAGTCAGTGCCTCTCAGTAGGCCCGCAGAGTCTGCAAAATAATCCATTGGTCCAATCCATCGCCCTAAAGCAGGACGCCATGCAGCTGGAGACTGGGCAGCGCTAATTCACAGCTTTGGCAAAAGTTGTATTTACTGTAAAAGTAAGTCATAAAACACAACAGAATGGCCGTCGTTACCATCAAGTGACACAAATCTTCCCCAAGCAAATGAAAACAGAAGCTGGACCAGGGTTTCTCACTTAACATTTCATTTTATTAGATGTTTGTAACTGTGAAATGTTCTAAATAAATGCCATTTTTATACTTCACTGCAGTCACTGAATATTGTTTTGTTGTTTTAAAACATATGTGAAATGTGGTGTTTTCTATACCGTATGATCCTCCAATCTGCTGAGAATGAACTGTGGCCCTCTCATAGGAATGTGCAACATCAAGTTTCCAAAATCCCGAGGGCATTCCTCTCTGGTTTAGTTTCTATTTTGCAACTGGTGCTACAAGGGATCAGATTCAGACTGCAGTGACCCTCCTGCACATAGGAATAACTACGTATGCAAAATTGATAGATTATCCCTTCAGAAATATAGATCCCCCCATAATGTTTGGAGCAAAGACACATTTTTCCATGATTTACCCCTCGGCTCCACAGTTACTAATAACAAATCAAACAATTCAGCCGGGATTAAAATGTACATTACAGACTTTAATATAAGGGTATGTGCATACATTTCAGTCACACCTTTGAGAAATAATAGCACTTTTTCTATATGGTCACCCCCCATTTCAAGGTTCAATAATGTTTGGGATGATATGACTGCTTTAATACATACAGGTAGTACCTATTTAGTAGATTGCCTCCAGGTGGAGCTCCCTTGGAGCACTTTTAGCCACAGGCTCATCCTACCACCATGTGCTTAGAACTGCCTCTCGGGGTCTTTCTGCTCAGTGCTATCAGGCAATTCAATGCATCCACCTGATGTACTCGTGAAGATTATTTTGATTGATTGGTTGGCTGTATTATCTCTTAGCCTGTATTCTTTTTTATGTTTCTGCTGCTGTATGCACTTGAATTTTACGGAAGCCGAGGGAGGACGTGCAATATCGTTATTTTTTAAATTGTTTCCTCGAGATAGCGGACTCATTTTATCGAGATCCCGATAAAAAAAAAAGATCTTGGTTTCTCGAAATTATGAAATAATTGTATCTAACGTTTAATGTTTAGCTTATTGAAGTCACGTCCTGTTTGAAATGGCAGAAGAGCAGAACTGCATTGATCAGCATGTCACATTTTTGTTCAATCAAGGGTTGACGCAGGCTGAAATATGTTTATGCCTTAGTTTAGAAAATAATAACGTTAGTGTCCCGTCATTTAAGAAGACGGTGTCACAGGTGGCCAGGATGATTACCTGGCCGGGACGCCAGAAAGGACCGGAAGGTGGCGGGAATAGCTTCCGGGCCACGAGGGCACAACCACCATGGAGCAGGAGAGGACCACGGGAAAGGAGAAAGACCTGTTGGACTTGTTGGGACCCGTGGCCATCGCCTGGGTGCGCTATAAACCTCGTGGGACCCGGATATGTTTACTTCCGCCACACTCGGCAAGATGGCGGAGGAATCTGCCAGGAAAGTCCGGAGTGTTTCCGGTGCAAAGGGCAGCACTTCCGCCACACTGCCGGATGGACGTCATTAGCCACCTGGAGCACATCCGGGCGGGAATAAAAGGGGCCGCCTCCTTACAGTCATTGAGCCAGAGTCGGGAGTGGGAGTAGGACGAAGCTCCCTGGAGGAGGATAGAGGCGGCAAAGGACTGAGATATTGGGGTGATTATTGCTTTGTGCTTTGTGGGTAGTGGTGGAATTGTTTATTTAATGTTTAATAAACGTGTGTGTTTTATAAAGAAGTGGTTTCTGACTGGTGGTGTCCGGGCAACTATCACAACGGTTAGCAAGGCTTCAGCTGTATAGGTGTCGCAATCTAAGCGAGCCTGATGCCAGGAGCAAAGGTTAAGTTTCGTTTTCTTGAGATTGTGATAAAATTATTCCATTATCTCAAGAAAACAGATTTTCGTTTTCTCGAGATCTTGATAAAATTAGTCTGTTAACTCGAGGAGACAATTTAAAAAAAATAACGATATTGCACGTCCTCTCTCAGCTCCCGTAGAATTTCCCCATAATAAAGTTTATCTAATCTGATATCCCTTGCATGCAATGACTGCTTGAAGTCTGCCATTCATAGACCTCAGCAAGTGCTGAGTATCATCTCTGCCAAGCCTCTGTTGCAGACAACTTCAGCTCCTGCCCCTTACGTTTTCTCTTCGGCATATGCAAGGCATGCTCAATTAGATTTAAATTGGATGACTGGCTTGCCCATCCAGGAATTTTCTGTACTACCTTAGCGTTATGTTTGGATCATTATCTTGTTATAAGATGAAATGCTTTCAAATGAGTTTAGAGGCATTTACTGGAACCTGAGCAGATGTTTCTGTACACCTCAGAATTTGTTGTGTCACTGCCGTCAGCAGTTCCAACCCAGCCACAGGGGATGCACAAACCAGTGTGTTTCTTCGTGCCGATCCAAAGCCCAGATAAATGGGTAGGGTTACCTCAGGAAGGGCATCTGGTGTAAAATTTTGCCAAATCAATATTCAGACAACAATACAAATTTCCATGCTGGATCAGTCGAGCCCCGGGTTAACAATGACTGCCACCAGTACTGTTAGTCAACAGGGTGCTGGTGGAAATTGGGTTACTGTTGGCCGAAGAAGAAGGAGAAGGAGAAGAAGAGAAGTGGGAGATATGTCCTGAGGCAGGAAGAGAGGAGGAAGGTAAAGAGAGTGGAACTGAGGGTAGAAACTTTGAATGTTGGCATTATGACTGGTAAGGGGATAGAGTTAGCAGATATGATGGAGAGAAGGAAGGTTGATACATTGTGCCTGCAAGAGACTAAATGGAAGGGGAGTAAGGCCAGGTGAATTGGAGCTGGATTCAAATTGTTCTATCATGGTGTGGATAGGAAGAGAAATGGGGTAGGGGTTATTCTGAAGGAACAGTATGTCAAGAGTGTTCTGGAGGTGAAAAGAGTGTCAGACAGAGTAATGATTATGAAGTTGGACATTGGAGGTGTGATGTTGAATGTTGTTAGTGCATATGCCCTGCAAGTTTGGTGTGCAATGGATGAGAAAGAAGATTTTTGGAGTGAGTTGGATGAAGTGATGAACAGTGTACCCAAGGGACAGAAAGTGGTGATTGGAGCGGATTTTAATGAGCATGATGGTGAAGGGATCAGAGGAGACGAGGAGATGATGGGTAGGTATGGTGTCAAGAAGAGGAATGAAGAAGGTCAGAGGATAGTGGATTTTGCCAAAAGGATGGACATGGCTGTGGTGAATACGTATTTTAAGAAGAGGGAGGAACATAGGATTACGTACAAGAGTGGAGGAAGATGCACACAGGTAGATTACATCCTATGCAGAAGAGTCAATCTGAAGAAGATTGAAGACTGCAAAGTAGTGGCAGGGGAAAGTGTAGTTAAGCAGCATAGGATGGTGGTCAATAGGATGATGTTGGAGATCAAGAAGAGGAAGACAGTGAGGGCAGAGCCAAGGATCAAATGGTGGAAGTTGAAAAAGGAAGACTGCAAGTTAGAGTTTAGGGAGGAGGTGAGACAGGCACTGGGTGACAGTGAAGAGTTACCTGACAGTTGGGAAACTACAGCAGATGTAGTAAGGGTGACAGCAAGAAGGGTGCTTGGCGTGACATCTGGAAAGACGAAAGAGGAAAAGGAAACCTGGTGGTGGAATGAGGAAATACAGGAGAGTATACAGAGGAAGAGGATGGCAAAGAAGAAGTGGGATAGTCAGAGAGATGCAGAAAGTAGACAAGAGTACAAGGAGATAAGGCACAAGGTGAAGAGAGAGGTGGCGAAGGCTAAAGAAAAGGCGTATGATGAGTTGTATAAGAGGTTGGACACTAATGAGGGAGAAAAGGACCTGTACTGATTGGCTAGACAGAGGACCGAGCTGGGAAAGATGTGCAGCAGGTTAGGGTGATAAAGGATAAAGATGGAAACGTACTCATAAGCGAGGAGAGTGTGTTGAGCAGATGGAAAGAATACTTTGAGAGGCTGATGAATGAAGAGAACGAGAGAGAGAAGAGGTTGGATGATGTGGAGATAGTGAATCAGGAAGTGCAATGAATTAGCAAGGACGAAGTAAGGACAAATATGAAGAGGATGAAGAATGGAAAAGCTGTTGGTCCAGATGACATACCTGTGGAAGCATGGAGGTGTTTAGGAGAGATGGCAGTGGAGTTTTTAACCAGATTGTTTAATGGAATCTTGGAAAGTGAGAGGCTGCTTGAGGAGTGGAGAAGAAGTGTACTGGTGCCGATATTTAAGAATAAGGGGGATGTGCAGGACTGTAATAACTACAGGGGGCTAAAATTGATGAGCCACAGCATGAAGTTATGGGAAAGAGTAGTGGAAGCTAGGATAAGAAGTGAGGTGATGATTAGTGAGCAGCAGTATGGTTTCATGCCAAGAAAGAGCACCACAGATGTGATGTTTGCTCTGAGGGTGTTGATGGAGAAGTTTAGAGAAGGCCAGAAGGAGTTGCATTGCGTCTTTGTGGACCTGGAGAAAGCGTATGACAGGGTGCCTCAAGAGGAGGAGTGGTATTGTATGAGGAAGTCGGGAGTGGCAGAGAAGTATGTAAGAGTTATACAGGATATGTACAAGGGAAGTGTGACCGTGGTGAGGTCTGCGGTAGGAGTGACGAATGCATTCAAAGTGGAGGTGGGATTACATCAGGGATCAGCTCTGAGCCCTTTCTTATTTGCAATGGTGATGGACAGGTTGACAGATGAGATTAGACAGGAGTCCCTGTGGATTATGATGTTTGCTGATGACATTGTGATCTGTAGCGATAGTAGGGAGCAGGATGAGGAGACCCTGGAGAGGTGGAGATATGCTCTAGAGAGGAGAGGAATGAAGGTCAGTAGGAACAAGACATAATACATGTGTGTAAATGAGAGGGAGGTCAGTGGAATGGTGAGGATGCAAGGAGTAGAGTTGGCGAAGGTGGATGAGTTTAAATACTTGGGATCAACAGTACAGAGTAATGGGGATTGTGGAAGAGAGGTGAAAAAGAGAGTGCAGGCAGGGTGGAATGGGTGGAGAAGAGTGTCAGGAGTAATTTGTGACAGATGGGTATCAGCAAGAGTGAAAGGGAAGGTCTACAGGACAGTAGTGAGACCAGCTATGTTATATGGGTTGGAGATGGTGACACTGACCAGAAAGCAGGAGACAGAGCTGGAGGTGGCAGAGTTAAAGATGCTAAGATTTGCACTGGGGGTGACGAGGATGGATAGGATTAGAAATGAGGACATTAGAGGGTCAGCTCAGGTTGGACGGTTGGAACACAAAGTCAGAGAGGTGAGATTGCATTGGTTTGGACATGTGCAGAGGAGAGATGCTGAGTATATTGGGAGAAGGATGCTAAGGATAGAGCTGCCAGGGAAGAGGAATAGAAGAAGGCCTAAGAGAAGGTTTATGGACGTGGTGAGAGAGGACATGCAGGTGATGGGTGTAACAGAACAAGATGCAGAGGACAGAAAGATATGGAAGAAGATGATCTGCTGTGGCAACCCCTAATGGGAGCAGCCGAAAGAAGAAGAAGACTGCCGTCAGCAGTTCCATCATCAATGAAAATAAATGTGCCAATACCTGTGGCAGCCATACAGGCCCAAGCCATAACACCCCCACCACCATGTTCAACAGATGAGGTGCTCTGCTTTGGATTTTGGGCAGTTCCTTTCATTCTCCACACTTTGCTCTTGCCAACACTCTGATGAAGGTTAATCTTTGTCTCATCTGTCCACAAGACCTTTTTCCTGAATTCTGCAGTCTGTTTCAAGTACGTTTTCACAAATTGCAATCTGGTCATTCTGTTTCTGTGGTTTGCATCTTGCAGTGTGGCCTCTGAATTTCTGTTCAGGAAGTTTTTTGCAGATAGCCTATTAGAGTCGGCCCAAAGCATAAGCGAACTAAGCGACTGCTTAGTGCCCCCGAGGCCACCAGAGGGCCCCCACAAGCACTTGAAATGCCCCAAACGAGAGTTAAAAAAAAATTTAAAGATTATTATTATTATTATTATCATTATTATTGGAATTACAAGGTTGCAAAACATGATAACAATCAGCAGTAAATTTCAACGAACACAGTTTATTCATAAATTGTTACAAAACACAGACTGGTGTTGTAGCAGTGTCTGCATGTATTAGATGCTCTCTACAGTTTAACTGGTCTGATTGTCTGATATGACAGACCTTTTTGTTGTCTAAACGTTGTCACCAGCCTGAAAAAAATTAATACTTAATTTACCACTCTCATGACAGTATATTTCCAAGTTCAAATAAGAACAACATCTTTCATTTTCTTCTTTGATCTGGAAAAAATATTGCAATGCGTCATGTCATCTTTCATGGCGACTCTGCTGAGTCATTTTCAACAAATTGTCAGTCTCGCCAAAAACAACTTTAGTCAGCAATCAAACTACAACACAGGTAGGCTGCTTCTTGGGTCTCCCGCTTTGTCAGGATTATAACGCACCCATCATGTTATTAAAATGAGGAAATAGTTTGGAGGGCACAGATGAACGATACTCCCTTATTTCTGTATGAAGCAAATTAACCGGAATATACAAGAAAATTGCTTCATTTTAAATTTAAAATACAGTGGAACCTCGGTTTGCGAGCATAATTCGTTTCGGAAATGTGCTCGTAGTCCAAAGCACTCGTATATCAAAATGAATTTCCCCATAAGAAATAATGGAAACTCAGATGATTTGTTCCACAACCCAAAACTATTCATATAAAAATGATTAATACAAAATATAAAGTAAAAATACATAAAACAAATTAATCTGCACTTTACCTTTGAAAAGAATCATGGCTGGTGTGAATGAGTTTCTAAACTCTTGTGGGATTGCAGCCAACGGGACGACACGCGGAAGTTGAATGTTGAATAAGATATCCTTTTCTCACTGTACTCTGGGATCTTTATAAAGGAAGGGACTTTAAAATGTTTTTTTTTTATATTATGGAAATGCTGTCTGAGTCTTCAAGACTGATCAATATCTCTTCTGGAATAGAAATAGGTGGGAGGTTTCATTTAGCATATAGCTCCTAATTTGGAGATAGTGGAAGAATTGTGTTGATGGGAAGCTAAATTTGGAGTGTAATTGTTCATAGGATGCAAAGACATTATTTATATACAAATCTCTTAATGATTTAATCCCATATGTTTTCCAAACATTAAAAACTGTGTAAGTTTGAGAGAGTGGAAAAAAAGTGGTTATCATGTAGAGGTGCCACAGATAAAATATTTTCTATCTTGAAGTGCTTCCTACATTGGTTTCATATTCTGAGTAAATGAAGGACAATTGGGTTGTTAGTATATTGACGATAACTTGCATTTACTTCTATTTATACAAAGCAAGGAATATAAAGAAGTACTGCAGGATTTCATTTCTATGGCAGACCAAGCCAGTGTGTGTTCAAGTATTTGTGTTCATGTCCGGGTTTTTATAGCTTGTATATTTGTCACCTAGTAATAAAACTGAAAATTAAGTAGAGCCATGCCGCCTTCTGATTTAGGTCATTGTAGGGTCACCTTTTGGATGCATGGATATTTCGAATTTCAAATAAATTAAGTTATGATTGAATCTAATATTTTTTTAAATTTTTGTTAGTGTAAATAGGGATGTTCTGAAATTAAAAAAAGAAGCCTACGGAAGATATTCATCTTGATAGCATTAATTCTCCCTGCTAAAGTAAGATGGAGGATAGACCATCCATGCATGTCTTGTTTAAGTTTTTCAAAGCAGACAGCAAAATTTACTTGTGATGTTTACCCTTAGATATTTAAACTGATCTGCAATGATTAAAGGGAAGGTGTCCAATCTAATGTTTTTTGCTAGAGAATTCACTAGAAAAAGCACACTTTTGTTCAAATTAATTTTGAGTCTAAAAAATCTTTTGAAATTCTGCTAGTGCAATTAGGGCTGCACACACAGGATTTGGTAGGTCTGATATATACAGTACTAGATCATCTGCCTATAGTGATAATTTTTGTTCAAGTCCTTCTCTGATAATCCCCTTTATCTCTGATGCATTTCAAAAGTGAACAGCCAATGGCTCAAAGGCAATTGCAAATAGCAGTGGTGACAGGGGGCATCCTTGTCTAGTGTTCTAGTTTGAAGTAGTCTGAAAAAATGTTGTTAATACAAACCGAAGTTCCTGGACTAGTATACAGTAGTTTGATGGATGCACATATGTTTGGGCCAAAACCACATTTATGCAATGTGGTGAAAAGGTAGTCCTATTCAACCATATCAAAAAAGATAATAGGATCTCCAGAGAGTTAGACTTTATGGGTGAATATATTACATTAAATAGACGTCGAAGATTGGAAGCTGTCTCCCTTTAATAAATCCAGTTTGGTCTTGTGATATTACTGAAGGGAGCACTTTCTCAATCTTTCTAGCTAGAACTTTGGAGAGTATCTTGAAACGTTTTCTTGACCATAATGAGGATTCTTCTGTCACCAGTAGTGGAGGTCTTCCTTGGCTTACCAGCCCTCTTACAATTACTGAGCTCACCAGTGAGTTTATTTTCTTAACGATATTGAATACAGTTGATTTAGGTAATCCTAAGGTTTCACCGATGTCTCTTATAGTTTTTCGCTCGTTTTTTCAGCCTCACAATGGCTTCTTTGATTTTCATTGCTACAGCTCTTGTCCTCAGTGTTGGCAACTACAGACTCCAAAGGGTAGAAGCATGCCTAGGTATCTTACTCCTGCACTAATGAAGCAATGAAACATACCCAAGTAATCACAAACACCTCTGTATGGTGCCCTGTAGAAAAAGTGCTGTAATTTCTACATGGTGTGACTGAAATGTATGGAAATCCATCCATCCATCCATCCATTTTCCAACCCGCAGAATCCGAACACAGGGTCACGGGGGTCTGCTGGAGCCAATCCCAGCCAACACAGGGCACAAGGCAGGAAACAATCCCGGGCAGGGTGCCAACCCACCGCAGGAAGCACACAAACACACCCACACACCAAGCACACACTAGGGCCAATTTAGAATCGCCAATCCACCTAACCTGCATGTTTTTGGACTGTGGGAGGAAACCGGAGCGCCCGGAGGAAACCCACGCAGACACGGGGAGAACATGCAAACTCCACGCAGGGAGGACCAGGGAAGCGAACCCAGGTCCCCAGATATCCCAACTGCGAGGCAGCAGCGCTACCCACTGCGCCACCGTGCCGCCCTGTATGGAAATCCTCTTAAATTAAATTCAGGCTTGTACATTTTGATCACGTTTGATTTGTTTGATTTGCAATTTTAAACTGTGGAGTGGTGGGGGCAAATCAAGGAAAAATGTGTCTTTGTTGCAAACATTATGGAGGGCACTGTACATAACAGACTATAGGCTAACAAAAATATATAAGCAGTTTTTGAAAGAAGAGCAGTGTAATGCAAAGCTCCCAGGTCCAAACACAGGTCAAGTCTTACTCTTTGTTTAATTCTAGGTTACTCAGGCAGCTCTTTTTATCTCTTCACTCAACTGCTGCCATCCTATAATTAAATGCTCAAAGGTCCCACTTTAGAAGGTTGGGTAATTAGAAGCTGAGTCCGGGTAACACAGGCCCAGGGTGGTTCAGCTACCTTGCTGTTTATTATTAAAGACTTTTAAAGAAACTGTACAAAGTATTACGTAAAAACTTCAGATCAAAGGTCATGACGTGAAATTCTATAGAAGCTTTCATCACAGCCAGGCTCCTGCAGGCGTGAGTGTGTGTGTTTTAATGAAACTAAGTTGCCATGCAGAGGGTCAGTGCTTCCCCTTCACACCCAGCATCCAATTTCATCTGATCTTTAAGACCTATGTTGCCTTTTACTGCATGCACAAAAATGGCTCAAAAACAGTTAAATAGAATTCTATCCATCCTGCATGTTTCCTCACACTTCCTGCCATCTCATTCAGTCACACTGATGTTATAGCCTAGCTTGTGCCATATTTGGCCTCCCCATCTCCATTAAGAAGTTGTCTTTGTCTAAAATTTGAAACATTGAAGGCCACCATTGTATTTGGACTGTTACAACGCTGCTGTGTTGTCCTGTCTTTCTTCCACTTTTTCTCATTTTATCTCTCAAGATATTTCTTTCGGGTTTGTAATCCATGCCTACTGCCTGATTTTCCTCTCTTCTCAAGCTTTCCTGGTGTTCCATTCATTACTCCCACCCTCAATTTGTTCCTTATACTTTTGCTTTCAGGTTCCTTTAAGCAATCCCTCCACTGAATTCTTGGCCCATACCTTCTCCCTTTCATCCCTTCTCAAATATAGTTTTACCTGGCCATAACCTTGGACTAGATTCTTCAAATTACATTTACGTAAGTAAATAGGATTAGGAGAGTATTTACATTCAGTGTTTTTGCATGAACTTTATTAACCCAGTTATTCACAGAAACCAAGTTTCTAAAATGCCATGCAAGCCCTTATTCCGGTTAGAAAAACTGGGGATTTGGTCTCTGAGAAATCAGATTAACTCAAATAGATTTTTTTGGCAACCAGCTCAGATACTTTGACATGTAAACCCTTAACAGTAATCAGTTACATGCAGTTAAGGATTCTGCAGTATGTGCATGAGGTTGTAACGGTCTGGTGCCGCTAAGATTCACACCGTCGAGAAGACGGTTATTTATTTATTTTTATGGTGGAGATTCCAGGGACGCACCCAGCCTTGGCCTGACCCGCACGCACTCACAGAGACAAAAACAAAGCAAACCGGTAATCAAAAAGCAATTAAAAGAATTTAATGGAAACAAATGAAATAAATAAAAACAATACCACTCCAGTTCCCCTTATGTGACTATATTTTAAATCCACCAAGCACAAACAAAACACACACAGTAAAGTCCATGAAAAACGGCAATGGATGAAATGTAATGATGAAGATAGATAGTCCAGAGATCTGCACATTGAATGGGAATGTAAAGATAGGTCATACCGGTAATTCCTGAATGGGTGAAGATGGGTGGACGGGTTCAGGAGCGCTCCTTTCCTCTTAGGATGGCCACGAATCCACTTACAGTCCTCATGTACACAGACAGATGGCAGACGATCCAAACCCCAACCACGAAACGATCCAGGACAAAATGAATAAGTACAGGTAACCCAACAGAAGGCAGGCAGGCAGACAGACAGGAACTTGAAACACAAATTACAAAAACCCTCCTTTCTTTTGGTCACTGGCCCCCTTTTTAAAAGCTGTGCTGACTTCCTTTGACCCCAACAGCCCCTGCACCCTCAGCAGAAGACCAATCAGAGCCACTGCAGGGACTGCTGGGAGTTGCAGTTTCAAATTCAAGTAGTACTGGTACAAGGTAGCTTCATACACACTTTTAGCAGCCATTGGTAGGAGCATCCACAAGACACATTTCCTCAGGCAAATGCTTTAGCGATCACAATATTCCTTCTCCTTCTTGAAATAATCTGTCCCATTATTTCAGAAATCTTTCAATTTCTGTTGAACGAGCAGAATGTACAGTGCTTCTGTTTCCTTTTCCACCACCATCTACTCAAAGCACCGTGATGTTCCAACAGTGATGGATTAAAAGCCAGAAGTCTGCATGACCATCATCATCAAGTCCTTCCATGAGAACCCTAAATACAAAGAGGACTATTTCATTTATGTTAGGTAGAATGCCCAGAGGGGACTGGGTGGTCTCGTAGCCTGGAACCCCTACAGATTTTATTTTTTTCTCCAGCCGTCTGGAGTTTTTTTTTTTTGTTTTTTCTGTCCCCCCTGGGCATCGGACCTTACTCCTTTTCTATGTTAACTAATGTCTTATTTTAATTTCTTATTTTGTCTTTTATTTTTCTTTTCTTCATTATGTAAAGCACTTTGAGCTACTTTTTGTATGAAAATGTGCTATATAAATAAATGTTGTTGTTGTTGTTATACTCATCAGCACAATCTTGACAGCAGTGTTGCAGGCTAACACATTAAAGACAATGTGCGTTAAGTAACCCATATACTATTTAAAGTAAAAAAGTAACCTCATCCAATACTTACTTTATTGAAGTAAAACCTGTGTTGTTATCCCAACAGCACAGAGTTTAAGGAAAAAAACACACATACCAATATATGGAAATTTTTTTGTAGGTCTGAATCACAGAGACAAGCACAAGATAGTTTTCTGTGTGCAAACCAGTAACAGAAACCTATAAATAAAGTGTCAGTTTAGTTGTAATCCACCTATTTACTATAGATATGTATGTGCACTTTACTGTGGTGGGTTGGCACCCTGCCCGGGATTGGTTCCCTGCCTTGTGCCCTGTGTTGGCTGGGATTGGCTCCAGCAGACCCCCGTGACCCTGTGTTCGGATTCAGCGGGTTGGAAAATGGATGGATGGATGGATGTGCACTTTAATGACATTGGAGCGTTTTGCCAAAGGAGAACTCCAGAAAGGTTTTTGAGAAACTAGGTTTCTGCCTTAACCGAGTCACTCCACTTATCCCAGTTTTGTTTGTGCAAGTAAACGCACTCATTGTATCAGTCTGGAAAACATCCAATAGTGTCATGAAACTGATTTCAATTTCTGTGTTTGCTTTCTTCTTATTTTCATGTCGGTCATGTTTTTAGCCTTGCAGTGTGCCATGCTGTTCTAGAAGTGTCACGTGACCCAAAATTAACATGTGCATACCTGACTCTAGGTTGGTCAATCGCAAATTCTTAGACGTTTCCGACTTGAAGGCCTAAACCTCGAGTATGTTAGCTCACAGCAGCTCAGATAACAAAGACATTGTGGGCTGACAATGAAGGAGAGGAAAAGAAAAGCCTTTGTTAATAGCACTCTAGAGAAAATAAACCTCAGTAGCTGGGCAAAGTCACAATCCTTCTGACCTAGATGAACTGACCACACTCCACCATCTGGGTGTTCTGCAGTTTCATATGCAAATGATAAATTTAGCAAATATAAATAAAGTGTGACTGTTAACATGAGGTGATGTGATGTAGTGTCAGCATATTTTGCAGGGGCGTACACTCAAGCCTAGTGCTAACTTAAAATCACAGCCACACTCTCCTCCTGCGGAAGAGAAAAAACACTTGAAGATAAATGGGGGAAAAAAAAAGAACTATGCTCAGCATGTAATGTTGGTTTAGCCAGCCATAGAGATAAAGAGCATATCATCATCATCATCATCATCATCATCATCACCAGAACACAAGTCTCTGGTACAAGGGGAATGTGAATAGTGTTTTTGTATGTTGTCGAGTTTTTGACTTTTCTGCTGTGTTCAAGTGGCTTGTTTAAGAAAAAGGACCAAAAGCAGTCTGTCTTGATAATGTCTAACCAGACGACGCTCAGGTATTAAACCATGAAGATAGAAAATATCTGGGTGTGTTAGCTGTCTCCCTTTAAAATATTATTTAAATATTTACATACCAGTAACGGTGCACTGCACGAAACACTTAACTTGAGCATTCCTAGTTTTCATCCTCTTTCTCTGTACGTTTTGCATTCATTTCTTCAGAGGTTGATGTGCTTGTTGCTTCTTGAGCAGCTCTTCTGCTCTCCACCCTATTAGCCCGCTTCTTCTCTTCTTTCGTCGGCATCTTTTCATGTTAAAACTGATTAAGGCAGTATTTGTGTTGCAATTACTTAGTATCCATCCATCCATCCATTTTCCAACCCGCTGAATCCGAACAAAGGGTCACGGGGGTCTGCTGGAGCCAATCCCAGCCAACACAGGGCACAAGGCAGGAACCAATCCTGGGCAGGGTGCCAACCCACCGCAGAATTACTTAGTATGTTTTCTTTAATTTTTCACTTAAGCTGGCACATAAGTCTTCAATCTGACTCAAGAATGATTTAAGATATGAAGAGGTAGGGGGAGTGACGGCGAAGGTGGTAGAGATGAGAATGGTGCCCGTACACATGTGCTGCACGGCCGCTGCCGAGAGTTGATTCGGCAATAAAATAAAATAAAAATAACAAGAGGAATAACCTTGGAGGTCAATCATCACCCTGAAAGTGGACAGTAGACGTCACGTACTATATGTGTACCAAATTTCAGATCAAAAGTTCAAACGGTTTGCGAGCTACAGGTGATTTAAAATCCTGGACAGACAAACGGACAGTCACGGTAGCGTATTATAGAAGAAAATTTATTTGAGTAGCTGATGTTATATACTATTTAAAGTTGGAGAAATTCCAATTCTCACTTAGACTATGTGTTCAAAACTATTTTAAACCTGGCAGGATCTAATCAATAACATTTTTGAATAAGCTTTCATATTGGGGAAAAGAATTCTTATCCCTCTTTTCTACTCTTTACTCTGGCTGTTGGCCTTTCTCTCTTTCTCATGGGTTAGGGTTGAATTGAATTGAATTTTGTTAAGTTTAACTTGCTTGTATGAAATGTCACTTGCTTTTAATAAATTCCACAAAAAATAATTTAAAAAAATAAATATTTACATTTGCCTGATAAATGATGCTATTCCATATATGCCCAGCTACACTCTCTTTCTCACTACAAGCAAACACTTGTAGGCCTTCAGCTGTAATCTTGTTCTTGTTGTTTGTCCTTAATATTTACATTTCCCTTTCAGTCTCAGCTTTTAAATCCAGGCACAACACTCACCATGTCACTTTAGCAAACCCTGACTAGAGCTGCTAATTAGCTGTGCATGCTGCACCTCTGTTATTAGCCCTTTAATATTAAAACAAAAGGAATATGATATTTATAAACTGTTATTAACCCTCCCATATTCTGTTTTTCTTCTTGGTATCCTCATGTGGTACTTGGTGCCACTGCCCTACTTCCGAGTTGTTTGTCTACCTATGGAAAAGTCATCTCAGATAACGGAGCACTGGAATCATCAGGTAGAAGGGTCCTTTCATGTGATTGGCCAGCCCAGCACTGACAAGGCTGTAGAATCTGATCCATGTTGAGTTAGGAAATGAGTGCACTGCTTAATGTTTTTTTGCAAAAAAATTATGTGAATTTATCACTGACAATATATAAATGTCGATATTTTTGTGGGGCGGCATGGTGGCGCAGTGGTTGCGCTGCTGCCTCGCAGTAAGGAGACCCGGGTTCACTTCCCAGGTCCTCCCTGCATGGAGTTTGCATGTTCTCCCCGTGTCTGCGTGGGTTTCCTCTGGGTGCTCTGGTTTCCTCCCAAAGACATGCAGGTTAGGTGGATTGGCAATTCTAAATTGGCCCTAGTGTGTGCTTGGTTTGTGAGTGTGTTTGTGTGTGTCCTGTGGTGGGTTGGCACCCTGCCCGGGATTGGTTCCTGCCTTGTACCCTGTGTTGGCTTGGATTGGCTCCAGCAGACCCCTGTGGCCCTGTGTTTGGATTCAGCGGGTTGGAAAATGGATGGATGGATGGATATTTTTGTGGGGCGGCATGGTGGCGCTACTGCCTCACAGTAAGGAGACTTGGGTTCACTTCCCAGGTCCTCCCTGCGTGGAGTTTGCATGTTCTCCCCGTGTCTGCGTGGGTTTCCTCCGGGAACTCTGGTTTCCTCCCACCTTGGCCGTCTACGTTAAGAAAATACCTTGGTTGGATAAGGGTTAAAAGAGTTCATGGAGTCAGTTTGATCTAATTAATTTTGGTAGGTCATTCCAGGATCTGGGCGCTATACAGCTGAAGGCCCTGTCACCCATGGAGTGTAGATTAGTGTGGAGTACAACAAGATTACTAGAATCAGAGGACCTTAGTGGGCGGACAGGCACATAGTGATGGAGAAGGTCACCGATGTAGTTTGGTGTGAGGCCGTTTAAGGCTTTGTAGGTTAATTGTAAAAAATTTATATTCAATTCTGTAAGACAAAGGGAGCCAGTGAAGATGGAGCAGGATGGGTGTGATGTGCTCACTGCTGCTGGGGGTAGTGAAACAGCATCTTTATCAAGAATTGAAAAATAACTTCATGATAATTGAGATTTGTGAGCCTCATTGTGTTGTCATTAACATAATTAGTTTTTACTTTTTGATGTACTTTAACAAATCTGTATCCTTACATGTGATAGTTCTGTGTTTAGTGAGAGTTGTCATGGTGCTCTGCGCCTGCAGTTGGTGAGCTGCGCTGTACAAGAAAAATAGTAGTACGTAGTTCTACTACATCCATCTAGTTCTGTGAAGTGGCAACCTCGTCCTCCTCCACCCGACTCTGGCCACTGAGTGGTGGTTGCTGGCCCCTTTTATTGGGCACCCGGAAGTGCTCCAGGCTCTTGATTACCGACATCCAGCTGCACTTCCGGGTGTGGCAAAACTAGTGCACAGAAGGGTCCAGCAGCTCCTGTTGCAGCACCCCCTGGCAGCACCTGTGGAACCCAACAGGGCTGCACAAAACTCCAACCCCCCCATGAAGCTCTGGGGGAGTCTGAAGCACCGCTGCAACCCAGGGAAGCTGCCATCTAAGCGTTCAGGGGGAGATGTTGCGTTTCCCATGCTTGCTCCCCTGGTACATATGCTGCAGTGGCGTCCTGGCTGGGTCTGGGCCATCCATCACAATATGTAAATGAATAAATTACAATGTATTTTGAAAGTGAAAGCAGCAATTTAAAGCAAGTTAAAATATATATATTATATATAATATAAATTATATATTATAAAAAAAATCTTGGAAGGAGATGTGATTTTCTCGGAGTGACACTCGCACGTCTCACGAGACGAGTCTTTGTGCCAAGAGATTTAATCACGCCTGGGGCCGGAAATAAAAGACACAAAGTAGATGACAAAGTAGAATGTCGTAAAGAATTCAAACCATGCAGAGCAGGTTAGAGATAATGGAAGTACGAAAATTAAAAAGTCTCAAAAAAAAAGGATAGTAAAGATCGCATTAGAGCAAACAAAAGGAAACTATTACTCGGTGAAATAACTTTAAGTAGGAGACTTCGTGTTGCCATCAGGGGAAAAAAAAAAGTAGTGTGTCTTCCTAATGAAGAGGCGTATCCGCGAGAATTAAAAGATTTGTTGTTTGGTGAAAGTGAAATCCCGCGAGAGAAAATTTCAAGCCCCGTGAGACAAGAGCTTATGCAAAGAGATTTGAAAAAGTCCTACCCACATAACCACGCACAGGGTTCAATCATTTCTCATTTGTGTGAATGTTATTGTCAGACACATTTCTTGTAGATAGAAACAATATTCACTCACAGGCACTTATATGTTGCATTGTCACGATGTAATTCCAAACACGGAGTCAAAATTCAATGTGATATTGACAAAAAGGTAAAAGCAAAAAGAGAGCAAATATATGTGGATAGGTAATATGACAGAAGTATGTAGATATTGTTTGGCTTTAAACTTTAAGTCAGAGACTTGTAGATTGTCTAAGTTGTGTTGCCATCAGGGAAAAGTAATGTTTCTTCCCAGTGAAGAGGCCTATCTGTGAGAATTAAAAGTTTTGTTGTTTGGTGAAAGTGATATCCACATAGTGAAACTGACAGAGACGCGAATTTGCTGGCACGAAGCACAGGTGTGATGGGTATGTTGGCTAAAATGTTTTTACATTGCCGTTATGCATCAGTGAGTGTAGAGTGATGGACAAAAATCAGATTTATCCATTTAAACTTAAATCTACAACACAATGAAGTGTGCAAAAAAGGGAAGGGGTAAAATACATTGTACAACTAAATTTACTATATGGATTGTTTCCTTAGGTAACAACAGAGGAGTTGGAATGTGTTTTTATAGTAAATAACATTGGGTGGAACTTACAAACCAAAGAATTTTGGATATACTGGAAATGGGAGATGCTGTATGAGGCACAGAGCTGGGTCCCATTTGAAATGTAGGTATCCAGAGAGAACACTGAAAACAAAATTAGGCTGCAGACCAAGGAATTCTCAGAATTATCTGGGTACTGTGGGAAAGGGGAAGAAGTGGTGAGTATGTGGAGTTGTATTACCGACTTGGCAAACTCAGTCAATATTTGCACAAGACATAATGAGGAAGGTAGAACATTTGTTGCTAGCATCTATTATGTTTTAAACGGCTTAACATTTGAGTGCTGTGTCTTTTTGGATCTCACCAAGCTATAAAACCTTTCAACCTTTTCTCCGAACCAAGCCATCTAGGCATAGCTGAGAGACAAAACCTGAGACTCTGACAAGAAACTTGTTGGATGCTGTTAATGCTGTGCTTTCAAATCTGTTTGTTTCAAGATGTTAAATAAGAATTGAAAGCTTAAGTGAGGTTTTTTTTTTTTTGTTTTTACTATGATGTTAACGCGTTACCCCGCTACCAACCCTTCTGAGCTGTGTGTGGGTGTTTTTGGGTTAGCATTAGCCTCAAGATGAAAAAGTGTAGATTTTAAGAAATCCTGTGTCTCCCTGCAATATATATTTTTAAAGAATGTGTCAAAGTTTCTTGAACACTTAGCAACAAGCAGTTCCAAGGATTGTTGCAATTAATCAGATGCAATAAAAACAGCCATAACAACAGATCAAACCTGAGACCTTAAGGTAAAATATTGCATCCTTGACTTAAATGCTGAGCCTCACTACGCTTCTGTGATACTGGCAGGTGGACCTTTACAGTCTGAAGTTTCAATAACTGAAGGCTCTGCCTCCTACTGTAATATTTTTTCTTTTGAGTTTTAAAAATACCTGCATCTTGTAATTGCTGTTAAAGTTCCGTGTGGTAAAATCATAGTCAGGTTTGTATTTTAATAACTGGAGTGATGTGGCCAGAGGTGTTTGTTGTTGTTATGATTGTTGTCACTGTGTTTTTTAAATAACTGTAAATATTTTGATTGATATGACTTGTATGTTTATCAGAGTAAGTATAACACGTAATGTTTTAAAAAAATGTACATAATGTTTCAGGAGGGATTATATTTTTATTTGCTAAAGTGTAAGTCATTTATTTTGTCTATCATATTTAAAACAATATGATAAAATGATAAAATTATGGGAAACGCCTCGGGATTCTCCTGGAAGAGCTAGAAGAAGTGGCCGGGGAGAGGGAAGGATGGGTATCTCTGCTCAAGCTGCTGCCCCCGCGACCCGACCTCGGATAAGCGGAAGAGGATGGATGGATGGATATTTAAATATAAATGTCATAAGTAAACTGTTATGGTAACCATAAAAGCAAAGAAATGAACAGACTACAGCTACAAGAAAATAATTTTATTTCCGGACATATTTTTTGAAACATTACAGCACACACTTGGTTTCCATTCAAAATTAAGAAAAATCCAGTGTCAGGATATCAAATTACAATATAATAACAATCTGATATATTAATCCCATTGTTAGGACTAAATAGAAAGACACATACAATATATGTTATTTGCTCACTTAAAAGCTGTTCAAATTAATAGATATAAAATAAAATTATAAATGCACTATGTATATAGTATGTGTGTATATATATATATATATATATATATATATATATATATTATATATATATATACACACACACACACCCACCCACACACGCATACTTATATATACACACATATGTATGTATCTCACACACACTTTTTTTTATTTTTTATTATTAAGTAAGATTTCTCTGAGCTAGGCCTTTTTAATTGTTTTTTTCTTTTCCTTTGCAGTTGGTAAGATTAATCTCCAGAGAGAGCTCTAAAGTGACAAACTTCTTAGTACCTGAGCAATGCTAAAAAAAAAATAAAATAAATAAATTTAGAAAAAAAAAATACAAAGTAAAAAACGTGCACTTGAGAACAGACTTCCACGCTTGAGTGACAATGCAAATGAAATACTCTGTAACAACATTCATATTTGATAATAGGGTGTTTATAAAATTCAAATCACCAGGCCTCAAATACATTTTATTCACATTTTTTTTTATGAATTTTATTTCTAGATGGGCTTTTAAACTAGTAAGTATTTCAGATGTATTTTGTGATAAATCCCAACTGTGCCTAAAGTACAAAGCTACAATAGAGTCAACACAGGGAGTTTGGTTTGCTTAAAATTTCAAGATGGTATAGAAATTGATTAATATAACTTTTTATATTAGGTTAGCATATTTTCTAGACACCTTATTTGAACATCTATGTATACTGTTATCATATGTTATCATAACCATCTTGTATTATATTGCATCACAACAGTAACTTTCTTTAGCTGTTGGTTAATTTGTGAAAATGGTCAAATCAAACAGACATCTAACAGTGCTACGCTAAACAGACTGATATAAGGGTAGGAAAACACATACAGTACAAGCACACAATCTGCATTATTTTAATAGATGTAACAAATAATTTAAATATGGCCAAAATTCTTGCTCTTTAAATAAAGAGCATTTTATAACGAGGAATACCTGACATATACTTTACATTTAAGCTAATTAAAATTGAAAAAGCATTTCCTCATAATCTTTAATGAATTCTTTCCATTTTACTGTTGGTGTTTCTTTAGAGTTTCAATATAAAATTGGACTGTCACTACTGTGTTGATACAGAAAAAATATTATGAGGACAACACTTCCAGTTGTTAGATTGTCAGTATAATCTCCTCTAAAATATTTGTGCCACAACATAAACTTGAACCAGTTATGTATCCATTCATCTTACCACAGGAGTTTGGGGCTAAATCATATTTATCATGTGGTACACAGACTCACACACAGAAATACAGTACTGTATTTTATGAATAATCTTGTTTATACTCATGAATATGAATTCTAAGTCAAAATGTAAGCAATTAAAAAATATAGAAAAAATATCTTGTGAAAGAACTTTCATAACTTTGCTGTCAAATTAATACAGCAGAGTCTTTAAATTAAACCAGTTTGTAATGGGCCACACAGAACGCTTCACACACATGTTACAAAGGTTTTTGGTCATGAAAATGGAAACACAGTGACAGTGCCAGAAATTCCAGGGCAGCGTGTGGGTAAGGTACTTAAAATACGTCTCAAATGCAGATGCATTTCAATTATACCTTTTCCCTGTTCAATAATCTACTCACAATGTTTGCAGTAAAAGATTCACTGGTTAAAAAATAACCTTTACTCAATTAGGAAAAACAAAATGATGAAAAAAGAAATAAAACCTGGTTTGATTTCCACCAAAAAATTGTGAAGTAGCCGTGTCTTTGATCGTTAAATAAGAAATCTTCATACCTGGTGTCTGCATTATGTGGAATACACAACAAAAACATATTTACTCTTTAACTGCTTGTCAGGAATGTTTTATAATGAGTGGGTGAGAATCAGGATATAGTAGGTGTACAAACTCCAAATATATGACATCTGATACACATTAAGACAATTTTTTTTTATCAAATATTGATATTAAAACAGCTATACATGTAGGGCACAGCTAAAATAATGACAGCTATGAATGTAAACACATCTTGGGTATTTTGTTTATTAGCCAATATGAAAAGGCTTATTTTCCTTCAAGCATGCCACAGCTAAGAGGTAAAAACCTTGACTTGCATCAGCATGGTCTATTTTTTTACGTAATAAACTGGCACTGTAATATTACTAGCTGTCACAGACATATATAAACAATCCTGTGCTTTAAAAGGACAAGTGCTGCAGTTGCTTCATGGGTTCTAGTGACCATAACATTACATATGTACTCAACAATAAATACAAGAACCAACAACATAAAATATTTCTGTCATATTTGAAAAGCCTCTTCCAATCAGTGTAGAGTATGTAAGGGGCAAATTCAGCATCATAAACAAACCCTGCATTTCCAATAATACATCCTTAAAAGCACTAAAACATGAAAAGTATTCAGCTCAAGATGCTTTGGACAGAACAATGTGATTTTAACCTGCAAAGATTTTACACAAAGTATGTGTTTTTTTCAAAGAAGATGAAGAACAACCCTTGCTTAATAGGATGCTGACTCACTGCTGTTCAAAACCTAAAATTCATATATTTCAGTACAAAAGTCTTATATTACATATCCCCTTAAGTATCTAGATAAATGTCTTTTAAACTAATTCAGGATTAAAGCATTTATTTACGCAGTTAAATCTCTGTACCAAGGTAATGCCCTGCAAGTGCTTTTAGTTGAATAATACTGAGAAATGAAAAAGGTGATTCTTGTGAATATTAGAAAATTTTGAATTGTAAGAAAGAAAGAAAAAAAAAACATGGAGAATGTTTATAGAAGCCAGTGTGGAGTGCACTGGCGGCACTAAACAAACATTAGCATTTATTTTCTTCCTCAGTGCAGTCCTGCTCACTGTTATTTCCACTCTGGCACTGTGGTTTATGTTTCTCCCACTGACAAATAGCATTCACATATTGTACAATAACCTTGTCCATCCAGGTAAGTGGCTGTGGAAACAGAACAGCCCCTTCAAAGAATCCTAAGTGGCCTCCATGTAGAGTAAGGGAAAATATTACATTTTCCTTCTTTTCTGTGAAGAGAAATAAATGACTAGTAAAGCTAGAAATCTAAAGTAAAAAATCCAACAAACCAGTTGCATTAATCATATTCACATTAGATAATATCCAGTTATTATGTAAGCTTTCCTAACAAAAGAAAAAATATTCACTGTAGTAATTTGCAACACTTAGTCTTTTCCATCAAAAATAAGAAATATAAAAGGTTTTGATAATCCTACTCTGAATGTTTAGGGGTGCTCTATATGAAGTAATTTAAAAAGGGCTGTTTTGTCTTTCAAAAATTCTTTTTAGAATCACTAATAACCAGCACTTCTAACTGCAGAAATTAAAATAACACATAGCAGTAATAATCATTAATATATCTATAAACCAATTTTGTAATTGAGTCTCTGAATTAGTAATTCACATTGTACACTGTATAAAGGCTGAGCCTCCAAACATTCACGTGAAAAGACATTTTTCCCTCGGGGGAAAATAATACAGTGCACCAAATACCAAAAAAAAAAAAAAAGAATCTCGACAGAAATTTGTATGTTTGTCAGGTGTCTCCTACCTGAAGTCATGACTGTCTACTCTTGCCCTGTGATGTGAAAAAAGTTAGTGTCTGCATTATTTTTTATAACTGGAGAATCTCTTCAGTGCAAACACTATGCAAAACCTGTTCTTTCATCAGCACATGACAGAAAGCAGGCAGCAAATGGACTTTAATGGCTTTCTTGAAAAGAAAACAAACAAAAATAAGGCTAAACCTTTCATTGAGGGGCAATGGTCATGCCCTAACTGCTGTCTTAACCCAGGGCTTAATCTTGAAAACAGCAAGATGTTTATTATTACTTTCAATGTTGTAAATGCTGCTGCAAAACGTAAAAAAAATCATTCCCTGATTTGCTATAGCTATATTCCAGTATTTGTTTCACAAGCATTAATAAGCAATAATGTTGTTGATTGAGCAGCCAAATAATGGTTTAAAGGCAGAAGATTTAGCATATGAATAATACCTAAAACAAAAAAAACTGTACTGTCCATTCAATGAATAACTGTTTATTTTAATAACGAACTTTGCATCTGGCAGAAGACAGTACATCTCATACTGGACTAAATAATCATGTCCAACCATTATGCAGTTTACACAACAGGAAGTTTAGTTACACACAAGGGAATAAGTAGAGTCCTGCCCTTTTAAAATCAGAACACAGTGGGGGTTTTAGGTTTTAGATCATAACCGTCAAAACGTTTTATTCAAAGTCTACATTCAAAGGTAATCAAGCATTATTTACACATATATCATGCAATGTACAAAAAAAAACAAAAAAAAAAACAAATGGGGCAAGTGTGTGCTATTCCTATGGCAATACCTTTTATTGGCTAACCGAATAGATTACAAATGCAAGCCTTCGAGACATCTAAGGCCTCTTCATCAGGTTACACAGGTGTCATTTCACCCTACTTCTCCTGTATCACTCTATGGCTAACACGGTACAACACTCTACTGCTATGGCAATACCTGTAGTTGTAATAATGCAAATGAACTGTGTTTTAGTACACCAGCCGATAAAGACACTGGCAGTTAAAAAACAAATAAAAAAAAAAATGAAATAGTCAACAAAAAATGTCATTGGCTGCATCATCCAACATTAAAATGTAATGGGTAGCTGTTAAGAGTTTTATCAAAGGCTATACATAAAGTATTTATATCTCAAAAATATCTAGATGTCTGTAAGTATTTCTAGGGCAATATTCAAATTTAACTGAAACAGATTTAAATCATGAACACTCTCATTGTAATTTACCTGCTAATGTACGTGGAATTGTTAGCAATGACTGGTGAACCAATGGGTCGTCAGAGGAGTTTACCAGCAGCAATGGCACATTGACCTAGAGAAAATAACAAATGTACAACACACATTAATTATGCTTATTGATGTAACTCGATTTACTATGTATCTCTCATAATGTACACTTTTAAACCAAGTATATACTTTAGAAGGGGCGGCACGGTGGTGCAATGGGTAGCGCTGCTGCCTCGCAGTTGGGAGACCTGGGGACCTGGGTTCGCTTCCCGGGTCCTCCCTGCGTGGAGTTTGCATGTTCTCCCCATGTCTGCGTGGGTTTCCTCCGGGCGCTCCGGTTTCCTCCCACAGTCCAAAGACATGCTGGTTAGGTGGATTGGCGATTCTAAATTGGCCCTAGTGTGTGCTTGGTGTGTGGGTGTGTTTGTGTGTGTCCTGCAGTGGGTTGGCACCCTGCCCAGGATTGGTTCCTGCCTTGTGCCCTGTGTTGGCTGGGATTGGCTCCAGCAGACCCCCGTGACCCTGTGTTCGGATTCTGCGGGTTGGAAAATGGATGGATGGATATACTTTAGAAATTATTGGTACCCTAATATGCGGAAAGACATGGAATCTATAAGAAAAACTAGCACAAATACAAAAACTATATAAAAAATAAACTACAGATAAAAGGACTATAAAGTATTAACATAAAATAAAAAAAAGATGTATTCATATTTTATACTTGCATTGTAAATGTAATTTACACAACTGTCCTTCTCATAATACTCTTTCAGGGAATCATATCCATGGAATTTTCTGTAAGTAAAATATTTAAATTAGTTGACAAGTTCACACAGACATCATATATATCCTACACACAAACAAACAAGATTTGTCCAAAAAGACCTCTAACCTTTAAAAAAAAAAAAAAAGTATTAATATGCTTACAACATAATCAGACTTGTTTCCTTCAAAGTATTCCCCTCCTCTATTTATACACTGCTCTCAATGTTTTTTCCATTTCTGAAATGCAATGTGGAACTTGTTTTATGGAATGTCGCATAGGTCTTGTGACAAATATTTTATCATTTGAAATCGGCGACCTTTCAGGGCAGATTTCAACTTTGGGAGCAAAAAAAAAAAAAAAAATTCGACTTCGGCTGTGCACCCATGTTTCATCACCGATTTATGTCATGTTTCAGGACGTTTCCATTGGAATTTGAACAATCTGACATCTGACTGACTGTGACAACAGTTCACTTTTTGCTCATTTGTCAAGACAAGTGGCACAAACTTTGCAGAATTTCTCAGTCAAAATTGTGCAACACAAGCTTTTACTGATGCCTACTTCAGCAACTTTATTGACACTTAGGTGAAAATTTTCGCAAATCAAAATCACACTTTCTCAACCTGATCACTGCCCAGGTGAGCTGGTGTTGGGTGTAAAGTAAGAACAAAGCTTGCCAGGAGGGAGTTAAGGGGAGATTAAGGAGAAGTATTGTGACATGTAGGGGAGAACAAAGAAACATTGTAAAAGTAATTGTGTTAATAATAGTATTTAATTGTACCAGAAATTGCGTCTGGAGCTTGGGGTGCTACTACGCCTCCTACTGGTCACAATATTTATACACATACACACAGGCACACGCACACGTACATACATATAGTTCCCTCCACTATTATTGGCACCCCTTGTAAAAATTAGTAAGAAGGGTTAGAAAAAAAGCACTGTTTGCTGAAGAACCATCATTTTGGCCTGAAAAAATGAGAAAAATCTGAAAGAAAACAAAGCCCTCATCAAGAAATAAATATATTTTTAACAAAAACATGTCCCACAATTGTTGGCACCCCTGCATTTAATACTTTGTACAACCTCCCTTTGCCAATATAACAGCATGGAGTCTTCTCTTGTAACCTTTTATAAGGTTGAAGAATACAGAGCATGGCATCTGAGACCATTCTTCTTTACATAATCTCTCCAGATCATCTAGGGTCCTAGGCCCTCTCCTTTGTACTCTCCTCTTCAGCTCACTCCACAGGTTTTCAATAGGGTTCAGGTCAGGAGACTGAGATGGCCATGGCATAACTTTGATTTTGTGGTCAGTTAACCATTGCTGAGTTGATTTGGACATATGTTTCGGATCATTATAGTGCTGGAAGATCCAATGACGACCCAGTTTTAGCTTCCTGGCGGAGGCAACCAGGTTTTGATTTAAAATCTCCTGATATTTCATGGAATCCATGATGTCATGAACCCTAACAATGTTTCCAGGGCCTTTGGAGGAAAAACTGTAGTATTGTCAGCATATCTGAGGCTATTAATATTCCTTCTGGCAACTTTGATTCGAGCCTGTGATTCCGCTAAACCATCTTTCCAAAGTATGTACTCAGTATATACAATAGATTAAATAAATAAGGCGACAGTGTACAGCCTTGTCATACTCCTTTTCCAATCTTCAACCAGTCAGCTATTACATACTCAGTTCTAACTGTTGCTTCTAGGTTTACATAGAGATTCCTCAAAAGGAAAATGAGATGACTTGGAATGTCCATTTCTCAAAGAATTTCCCAAAGTTTGTTATGATCCACACAATTAAATGCTTTAGAGTAGTCAATAAAGCAAAAGTAGACATTTTTCTGGAACTCCATGACCTTCTCCATTGCCCAGCGGATGTTGGCAATTTGATATCTGGTGCTTCTATCTCTTCTAAAATGAGCTTGTACAGCTGACAGTTCTTGTCCCATATATTGCATAAGTCAAGTCTAGCTTGCAGAATTTTAAGCATTACCTTGCTGGTATGTGAAATAAATGTAATTGTATAATAATTTGTATACTCTTTGACATTACCCTTCTTTGCTTCTTCCTTTTACAATCCTGTGGCCATTCTTGTATTTTCCATATTAGCCAAAAAACTACTAAAAGGACTTCAACAGCCTCACCATGCAGAATTTTGAACAATTCAGCTGGGATTCCATCACTTCCCAACGCTTTGTGATTTGCAAGGCTTTCAAAGGCTCATTCAACTTCAGTCTTTAGGATGTCTGGTTCTTGCTCAGTGTTCACATAAAAAGTCTCAGTAATATCTAGGTCTTTCTTATATAATTGTTCTATATATTCTCGCCAACATTTCTTAATACCTTCTGCTTCTGTCAGATCACTTCCATCTCTGTCTTTCACCACTCCCATTCTTGCATGGAAGGTTCCCTTGATAATTCCATTCTTCTTAAAGAGATCTCTTGTATGCCCATTGTTTGTTGTCCTCTTCCACTTCCTTGCACTGCTGGTTCAGGTACTGTATGACTCCTTATCTTTGCATGCTATTCTCTAGAACTCTGCATTAAGCTTTATAAATTTTTCTCTATTTCCTTTTGCTTTCACTAACTTCCTCTCTTCAGCAATTTTTAAAGCCTCACTGGACAGCTACTTAGCCTTCTTTGACTTCTTTCTTTTTGAAATAGTGTTTGCTGCTGCAATTTGAACAATATCACAAATATCTGTGCATAGTTCTTCAGGTATCCTATGTACTAGGTCTAATCCTCTGAATCTGTTCTTAACCTATACCGAAAGCTCATGTGGGATATTGTCAAGATCATATGTAATAGGTCTGATGTCTTTTCCTGTTTTCTTAAGTTTGACTATAAACTTTGCAATGAGTCTTGTTTTAGCAGATGGTATAGCTCTTTTCCATTTCTGCCTGCAAAGTATATAGTCAATCTGATTGTGGCATTGACCATTTGGTGATGTCCATGTATAAAGTCTTCTCTTATGTTGTTGGAAGAGGGTGTTTGTAATGATCAATGAGTTATCTTGATAAAATTCTACCAGTTTTTGACCAGCTTCAATTGCTTTCCCCAAGACCAAAATTACCTGTTATTCCATGGGTTTTTTGGCTGCCTACTTTAGTATTCCAATCACCTATGATACATGTGATATCTTTCTTTGGTGTTGTGTCGAGAAGATGTTGCAGATAATCATAGAACTTTTCAGCTTCTGCATCATCTGCATCAGCTGTCGGAGCATAAACCTGGATCACTGTAATGTTGAATGGCTTTTCTTTCAGTCGGAGTGAAATCAGTGTGTAATTTTTTGGATAGTAATGAAGCACTGTTGAGGGACACCCCTTTATTAGTGATGATGGCTACGCCATTTCGACTATATGTCTCATGTCCACAGTACAGTCCTGGCCAAAGATTTTGAAAATGTGACAAGTATTCGTTTTCAAAAAGTTTGCCGCTTCAGTGTTTTTAGATCTTTTTGTCAGATGTTTCTATGGAATACTGTGGTATAATTACAAGCATTTCATAATTCATACGTTTCAAAGACCTTTATTGACAATTACATTGCGTTTATGCAAAGAGTCAATATTTGCAGTGTTGGCCCTTCTTTTTCAAAACCTCTGCAATTTGCCCTGACCTGCTGTCAATCAACTTCTGGACCAAATCCTGACTGATGGCAGCCCATTCTTGCGTAATCAATGCTAGGAGTTTGTCAGAATTTGTGGGTTTTTTGTTTGTCCACCTGCCTCTTGAGGATTGACCACAAGTTCTTAATGGGATTAAAGTCTGGGGTGTTTCCTGGCCAGGGACCTAAAAATTTAAAGGTTTTGTTCCCTAAGCCACTTAATTAGCACTTTTGCCTTTTGGCACGGTGCTCCATCATGCTGGAAAAGGCATTGTTCGTCACCAAACTGTTCTTGGATGGTTGGAAGAAGTTGTTCTTAGAGGATGTTTTCTTTATTGCTTTTTAAAGTTTGTTAAGTAAGACTTGCAATATGTAATTTTTATTATGCGTTAATGTAGGAATATAGGATTATTTAGATAAGGTGCAAGTTAATGTTTATTTGATATTTGGACTTTATACATTTCATGTCAACATTATAATTTTTACTATAACATGGAAAACATTTCCGTTTTAGTTATGTGTTCAGCATTTCTTGCCTCACATTTCCTGTCATCCTACATTTACCCAGATCATTGTGTACATGATACATGAAATCTATGTATTCCACATAACGATATATTATTTACCCTATACAGCTCCAGGCACCTCACACTCGGATAAACAGACATGAGCTGGAAGAACTTCAGCTGCATCAGTGAGGGTATGGGACAGCAAGCTGCTTGTGCTGATTGACACATTTGCAAGACAAAGACGCTAATGGAGAGGTGCGAAGAAATTTAAGGTGGCTCAGGATTACGAAGGCTGATGGGATGTATGTAAACAGAGTGACGAATAGTCTGACGGAATATATGAAAATGCCAAAAAAACATCCATTTATAGTGCTAAGGTAATAGATTGTTAGAGTTACACCTAACACACAGGAAACATCTCATTAATTAAGTTATTTGAAGCTAGCCACTGCTATTCTTGCACTGTTTCTGAAGTCACATTCACTGTTTCAATGCTCACTGATCATCTTTCACTGTGCTTCCTCCATGAGACCCCTTATCTTCTGCGAAGCTCTATTTATCCAATGCCCTGAGAATCTCCAACTGCCTTCTTGAATCTTCCTGTATTTGTAAACTGTAGTGGGAATGTACCAGGTTTTTGTGGAATGCACAGCTCAGCGTACCTGTGTGATATTTCAGTGTGAATCACCCATCCAGTCCCGCTTATCTTTACAGTAATAGGCTGGCTACTACAATACATTTTGTGTCCATGACCACCCATGTGTGGATACTGTGATATCACTTGTGATTGTATGTGAGCTTGTCCACACTTTGTGCAATGATTGCTATGTGCATGCCGATTTGCATGAACACAACTTGCTTTAACATTATCTCACATTAGGTGATGGAGAAATGTAGTAATCTGCATGTTACCTCACATGTTGTACGGGCATTCAAAGTTTTGGAAAAAAAAATGAAACAGTTTGTTGTGGCATACCCATATTATTGCTATTGCAAAGCTGCATTTTACAAAGAAACTTTAATTTGGCTGACAGTGCATGTCTTTTACTGTTAAGAATATTATTCTATTAATGTCAAATTAGTATTGTTTACGAGTTCTTTGCTGTCCAGCATTTCCAAAATATTCAGTGTTTCGCAAGATGGGAGTGCCAGTCTCTGCCTAAAGGCCATCTTCTGGCAGCAGTTAGTGAGTTAGGGTAGCTCATGAGCTCTCTTGTATATTGGTGAAGTTAAGGAGTAGTTTTCTAAATTAGGAAAGTTGGTTTAAAACTATCAATCCCTACTCCTAAGAGTATGGCCATATTTATATCACTCTTGAGATTTTTGAGCAAGTTTTTGTACTTTGAGACCCTTGATATATATGGCCACAGATCTCAAATGAATCTGTCAGTCAATTCCAATTGGAGGCTTGCCATCCTAATTCTCAAAGCACCACGGAAACTTCATTCACTCTGGGTTATTTTGCCTATAAATTAATTAAATGGTCTTCCTTTATAGGCATTATAATCCAGATACCTCTTAACATCAAGACATTGGTGCTTTGAGCTCAAAATCATTCAACATTTTGTATGCATGTACAAATTAAATTTATTTATATTAACAAACTATCAAAATTACTCATTAGTCATTAACTGATCATATGTTAGCTGAAATGTCTTAACAGTTTTTTTTTAACTTCATTAAATATTGTGGGCATTGCTTCAATTTCTTTAAAGCAGTTTTCCCTTTTTGACAACATTACGTAAACTTTTAATCTTATCTACAAAATTCATTCAAATGTAGCATTTCCAACTGGTGATTCATGACACTGCAATAATAGGTTGAAATAATTTTTTAACTTGCAAATGAAAATTCTGCTAGATGTTTCGGGGTCTCAGTGATTATTGTTAAATGAGATTTTGAGTCCTTACTTGATAATTGCCTTCTTGTTGGAAGTGTTTTGAAAGCTGAGGTAGACTTATAAGTTGTTTCAGCCAATTTTGGTGCCACAAGAGGATGACAACAAGTTTTGCTTGGTAACTATGGCAATTAAGTGTTATATCTTAGCCTGCTCCATAAAAAGGCTAAATATGAAGCTTAGTGGAGTGTTATGGATTGGGAGATCACGAAATTCCCAATGATGGAACAAAATCTTGAGGATGCTTTTTAGCATATCTAATGCTGCTGAATTGTCATTTAAGATAATCTTTTATATTCATTACAATTGGTAAAACATAATTAGTTAAACTATTAATTAATAATTAACTTAATTTAAATGATGTCAATGGTCACCACTTATAAGAAAATGGTTTGATTTTCATCACCTTATTTTTGTCAGCATCAGAATTGTTTAGCACATCTATTACTGCTGTATTGTCAGTTACATTGTCATTTAAATTAAATTTGATATGTTTGCTACAAAATAGTAAAACACTAAAATATACAATGTTTATTGGAAACGATAAAACTTAATAATATACCACACATATAAATTATCACACAGCTAGAGGCAAAAGGGAAAGATACAGCAATAAAATTGTGTTAAAAAGGGTGTGTTTCATAATGCTGAAACCAGCTAAAAGTGGTTTGTCTTCCTAAATGATTGCCACATCTTATCGTGTTCCCACAACAACCTAATTTAGAGTTATAGTTAAAAATGCTTAGTATTAAAAGCAGTTTATGTGAAGGAATGATTAGCAATTATAAACACTAGCTTCAAATCAACATAAACCATGAAATTTAGAAAGTACACTGTAATAGGTATTAACCTAGAACTAACATAAAAATATTTGTTGTCTCTTATTTTATAGCTCTCATCAAGAAGGAAACTCTATATCAAAAAATACACAGCTTTACTTTAAATCTAGGATTCTGCTAGGATTTTTTATGTATTGCTCCACAATATTCCACATTCAGTCTGTACACTATGATTAAAAAATACCTCATGATATTGTCATCTATCTGCATCAGTGATGTGGCTGTGTACAGTGTGCTTAGGTCAGCATCTTCCATCATCTTTGGCCTCTTGCTGGCACTTTCACCAAAGAGCATACCTCTGAAAAACAGAGACTTACATTAAAACAGCAATCATAAACACTACCCACAATACAGAATCATAGGAGGAATACTGTGAAATTTCATTTTTACAGATTAAAGAAATAATCAATTTTCTAAAACCTATTCTCCAAGTAAGGGTTGTGACAGTAAAGCAAAACAAAATCTTTCTCAAAAGTGCATAGTATTACACCTTTTTACTATAGGAACAATTCCAATTACCATTATAAAAAAAATCACTTGGATGAAACTTAAATTTAACTGTCTCTTAATTTGGTAAAAATGCAGAAACTCTTGCCAGTTTTGTTACACTAAAAAACACACCTGTGTGAAAGAATGATTTTCTTCATGTTATCGGCCATAAGAAAGTTGTAGAATCGCCGACACTGGTCCCACTGCAAAAATGTCTCCTGTGCTCTAGATTGTTATAAAAAAAAAACAAAAAAAAATATTTTCCATGTCAAAGTACTTCCTTATTTAAATGTAATTTCCACTCTGCTGTTGTAAAATAATGATCAATGTAGGCCTATAATAATATAGGCATGCTCAATCTCAATCAGTGGTTTCTGCCAGAAGGGTAGCATCGTATACCAATGTCACAGAAGATGCAGCAGAACTGGCATCTCGCCAGGAATGGAAGAGAGTTCCTTACCCAGCTCGGGCTAATATAGTAAAGTGGACTATATAGGAGCTTCCCAACTGGGATGGGTAGCGTTCCTTTTCCAGGCCGGGAGGAGAGTATGGATGAACAAATTGAGACTGCATCCAATACTCATATTGTCCACCGGTACACTAGGTGGAAGTATCCCTATTGGAAGAGAAGGGTTTGGCTGTAGGTTGAAGACCCAGCCTTTCACAGTCCACCCCACGGCCTCCCACAGTCCATAGAACTAAGAGAAGACAAATTGAACATTTTTTTTCAATTTGAAGAAAAAAAAAGGAGCTGAAAACATATTCTGATAAGGAACAATGGCACAACAGAATCAAGTATGGACTCACAGAATAAAAAGCTCAGTATATTTAAAGAAACCGCAGAGCCATTAAACAAAACTAAACTAATGAGATGTATAATTATACTGTATATAGCGTACACCACGAATCCAAGTGTTTTGTGTTTATCGTCATTACTGACATTGGCTAGAAATCCTATTTTTAAACATTTTGTTTTAATGAATTCTTTTTCCCTTCTTATATTTCCTTTTAATAGTTATGTCTTATTATTTCAACTATATTAACCTTTTATGCAGAGAATATAAAACCAATATTGATTGAACTATATTTTTGTGTATGTCTGTATTTAATGTTGTGTCCAGGTCTGTGTTTAGCGGAGTAGCAGTGAAAAAGGTCCCCACTTAAACAGTTTCCCGCTGCGCCACGTTCCGAACGTCGTTTAGGCAATTTAAACTGGTGTTGCGGTATAAGAAAAATCCATATCATAAAAAATATAAAAAACGGTTTTCGGTATGAACCGGTATACCGCCCAGCACTAATGGAAACCGTATCATAAAACCTTTGCTTCCACATACAGTACATATATACGCATATATAGTACATACGTATATATTAGGGATGCATCAATACCAATATTTTTCAGACCAAGCACCACTACTGATATTTGTTTTTTAGTATTCGCCGATACTGATACCATTGCAGTAAGGCTGGAAGATAGTATTTGTTGAAGTCCATCAAATGTCAACTTCACTGTTAACATTATAACATAACATATTAAGAATTATAATACAGTAATCCCTCCTCCATCGCGGGGGTTGCGTTCCAGAGCCACCCGCGAAATAAGAAAATCCGCGAAGTAGAAACCATATGTTTATATGGTTATTTTTATATTGTCATGCTTGGGTCACAGATTTGCGCAGAAACACAGGAGGTTGTAGAGAGACAGGAACGTTATTCAAACACTGCAAACAAACATTTGTCTCTTTTTCAAAAGTTTAAACTGTGCTCCATGACAAGACAGAGATGACAGTTCTCTCTCACAATTAAAAGAATGCAAACATATCTTCCTCTTCAAAGGAGTGCCTGTCAGGAGCACAGAATGTCACATAGATAGAGAAAACAATCTGTAGCAAACAAATCAATAGGGCTGTTTGGCTTTTAAGTATGCGAAGCACCGCGGCACAAAGCTGTTGAGAGAGAGAGAGAGTTTGTTTTTCAGTCAAAAATCAATACGTGCCCTTCGAGCTTTTAAGTATGCGAAGCACCGTGCAGCATGTCGTTTCAGGAAGCAGCTGCACAAAAGATAGCAACGTGAAGATAATCTTTCAGCATTTTTAGACGAGCATCCGTATCGTCTAGGTGTGCGAACAGCCCCCCTGCTCAATCCCCATACGTCAGGATCAGAGAAAGTCAGAGCAAGAGAGAGAGAGAGAGAGAGAAGAGTAAGCAATCTAGCTTCTCAGCCATCTGCCAATAGCGTCCCTTGTATGAAATCAACTGGGCAAACCAACTGAGGAAGCATGTACCAGAAATTAAAAGACCCATTGTCCGCAGAAATCCGCGAACCAGCAAAAAATCCGCGATATATATTTAAATATGCTTACATATAAAATCCGCGATGGAGTGAAGCCGCGAAAGGCGAAGCGCGATATAGCGAGGGATCACTGTATTTCAATAAATAATTCAAAATTGAACAAACAAGTCAAAGTAGGGTAAATTACATAGATTAGATTACAAGGCCATTTTTAAAATGGCTCAAAGTTCTCAGAACAAAATCAAAAATCACATATACTTAATATATTTAAACCAAACCAACAGTATTTCAAGTCCTTCAACATGGGATGTAATAGTAAACATAGTGTTCACAGAAATCTGGCTAAACATAATAAGAACATTTGTTACTGGTAGCCCATTTTTTAAGATAGCTAGCTCAGTGGCATAAAGGTACACAGGTCAAAAGTCACTGGGGAACACCTGCCACTGGAAAGGTCTACAACTCTTTTGGAAAAGTAAGTGGCATATTCCTTTTGATGAACAGAAGCATCTCTGCATGTTCAGCTGTAAACTTGTGTCCAATTTCATTAACAGTATTACAGTGCACTAAATAATCTCTCACTGTCTACACCAGGGGTAGGCAACGTCGGTCCTGGAGTGCCACAGTATGTGCAGGTTTTTGTTCCAACCCAGTTCCTTAACGAGAACTCAATTATTGCTGATGAAGCACATATTGCTTAAGTGACATTTTAATGCTTCATTTTAGTGGTCTCGCTTGTTAAGGTTCTCCAACCTTAATTGCTTATTTCAATCTTAAACTGCTGCATTCAGTGTTTTAATTGCTCCTTATTAGCAATAAGATGTAAAAGACAAAGCAGCCAGCAGTTCTCCAGCTAGCTTTTTTCCAATTACATCTGTGTGTGTTCATCATGCACTGTTTGATTTAATAAAACACTTAATAGAAAAATGTGACAGACTGAAAATGATCTGTTTTAGGCTTCAAATCATTTGGATGATATCCTTGGAAAGGAAAAAAATCTACGATATAAAAGCCTTACATTGCACAGACTAACAAGCCATAAAATTAAATAAGGTCTGTGATTGGCAATGATTGGTTTCTAATTAAGCAATTGGGTTGGAATGAAAACCTGTAGCCACTGCGGCTCACCAGGACCGACATTGCCTACCCCTGTTTTACATCTTATTGCTAATAAGGAGCAATTAAAACACTGAATGCAGCAGTTTAAGATTGAAATAAGCAATTAAGGTTGGAGAACCTTAACAAGCGAGACCACTAAAATGAAGCATTAAAATGTCACTTAAGCAATATGTGCTTCATCAGCAATAATTGAGTTCTCGTTAAGGAACTGGGTTGGAACAAAAACCTGCACATACTGTGGCACTCCAGGACCGACGTTGCCTACCCCTGGTCTACACTACTAAATGGGGCTGAAAGGTATTTCCTTGACATATGAGACAAAGTGAGGAGTCAGTACTGACCAGTACTTAAGTGGCTTGTCTGAATGAGAAACTGCGGTCCATCCCAGGTATGTTTGTAGCTGTTTAGCAGCACCTACTGGAACACAGCACACTGATGCCGTTGCATGCTCATCTATTATCACATTAAACATATGCTTCAAACTACTACTCAGCTGGCCCTTCTAGGGACTTTAGACAGGCAGTTCTGCATAATCCTGTCCAGCTGCCTCTAGGCCACACAATTCCTGCAGCTCCAATAACACCATCTCTTTGGCCTCCTTGGCTGTGCAAATATTTGAAAAAAATGGATCCTTATGTCTATAACAGGAAACATTTTTTCTGATGATATGTATGTCCGTTTTATGTATATTCATCCAACCATTTTTGATACGTAAAGATATTTTATGTAATTGAAGAGATTGTTCCAAATTACTATAAATTTATCTTAAGAAATTTAGCAAATTAAGGATTTATTTTTAATTAGCCACCCTATGGAAGTAATTAATAATAAATTCTTTAAATTTATTTATATGGTCACGTTCAGGATACAAATTTGTGAAAATCTATTGCGAACACATGCAGTTTCAAAAGAATATCTGTCTAGACACCCCTGTTTAAAATATCTGTTACTGTAAATAGTTAAGTGAGCAGAAGATCAACTTTATTACCAAAAGACAAAGTTAAACATGAGTAATTTCTTTAATATTTTAAGCAAGATTACATTTTTATTTTCATCATTCACAGGTATAAAATACCAAAAAATGAATAGGGCCTGAAGCAAAGGTTTGGGTACCCAACATGGTCAGTACTAAGTAACACCGTCTTTGGCAAATATCACAGCTTGTAAATACTTTTTGTAGCCAGTTAAGAGTCTTTCAGTTCTTAATTGGGGTATTTTTGCCCATTTGTCCTTGCAAAAGACTTCTAATTCTGCACGATTCTTGGGTTGTCTTGCATGCACTGCTCCTTTGAGATCTATCCAGAGATTTTCAATGATGTTTATGTTGGAGGACTGTGGAAGCCATGGCAAAACCATCAACTCTTGAGATTTTGAGTTGTGTTTCAGATTATCTTGTTGTAGGACTCATCCTCTTTTTAACTTCAACATTTTACAGATGGTGTGAGGTTTGCTTCCAGAACTTTCTAGTATTTATTTGAATTCATTCTTCCCTCTACCAATGACAGTTCCTCATGCCACTGGTTGCAACACAAATGCAAAGCATGATTGATCCATTCCCATGCTTAATAATTGGAAAGGTTTTCTTTCCCTGGAACTTGGCACCTTTTTTTCCTCCTAACATACCTTTGCACACTGTGGCCAAAAGTTCTATTTTGACTTCATCAGCCCACAGGACTCCATTTCCAAATGATTCAGGCTTGTTTACATGTTCATTTGCAAACTTTAGGCTCTGAATTGTGTTTCTAGGACGCAGGAAAGGTTTTCTTTTGTTGGCTCTACCATGAAGGTCACATTTGTTCAGGTGAGACTGCACAGTCGAACAGTGCCCCACCACTCCAGAGTCTGATAAATCTTCCCGAAAGTCTTTTGCAGTCAAAAAGGGGCTTTTATTTGCCTTTTGACTCATTCTTTCAGAAAGTTTTCTTGGTCTTCCAGACCTCAACTTGACCTCCACTGTTCTTGTTAACTGCCATTTCTTAATAACATTACAAACGGAGGAAAATTATTTGCTGTCTTCTTGTAGTGCTCTCCTGCTTTGTGAGCATCAATTATTTTATTTTTCAGAGTGTTAAGGAGCTGCTTAGATTGGACAAGGTTTGAGGAGTCAAAGAATTTATACAAATTTGCAATTTGTACCAGCTGGGGTTTCCTAAAGATGACTGTGAAAAAGCCATAGCTTTAACAAGCTAATTAAGGTCCAAGACCTTGGTAAAGGTTATGGGGTGCCCAAACATTTGCATGGTGATCCTTTCCTTTTTTCACTATACAATTCTACAAAACAAAAAAAAAAAAAACTCATCTTGCACAAAATGCTGAAAAGAAATGTGTCATCTTTAACTTTATGCATGATGCATTTATATACAGTACTGTGCAAACGTTTTAGGCAGGTGTGAAAAAATGCTATAAACAAAGAATGCTTTCAAAAATGGAAGTGTTGATCATTCATTTTCATCAATCAACAAAATGCAGTGAATGAACAAAAGAGAAATCTAAATCAAATCAATATTTGGTGTGACCACCCTTTGCCTTCAAAACAGCATCAATTCTTCTAGGTACACTTGCACACAGTTTTTGAAGGAACTCAGCTGGTAGGTTGTTCCAAACATCTTGGAGAACTAACCACAGATCTTCTGTGGATGTAGGCTTCCTCACATCCTTCTGTCTCTTCATGTAATCCCAGACACACTCGATGATGTTGAGATCAGGGCTCTGTGGGGGCCATACCATCACTTCAAGGACTTCTTGTTCTTCTTTACGCTGAAGATAGTTCTTAATGACTTTGGCTGTATGTTTGGGGTCGTTGTCGTGCTGCAGAATAAATTTGGGGCCAATCATACACCTCCCTGATGGTACTGCATGATGGATAAGTATCTGGCTATATTTCTCAGTATTGAGAACACCATTAATCCTGACCAAATCTCCAACTCCATTTGCAGAAATGCAGCCCCAAACGTTCAAGGAACGTCCACCATGCTTCACTGTTGCTTGCAGACACTCATTATTATACCGCTCTCCAGCCTTTCGAGCGAACAAACTGCCTTCTGCTACAGCCAAATATTTCAGATTTTGACTCATCAGTCCAGAGCACCTGCTGCCATTTTTCTGCACCCCAGTTCCTATGTTTTCGTGCATACTTGAGTCGCTTGGCCTTGTTTCCACGTCGCAGGTATGGCTTTTAGGCTGCAACTCTTCCATGAAGACCACTTCTGGCCAGACTTCTCCGGACAGTAGAGGGGTGTACCTGGTTCCACTGGTTTCTGCCAGTTCTGAGCTGATGGCACTGCTGGACATCTTCCGATTTCGAAAGGTAATAAGCTTGAAGTGTCTTTCATCTGCTGCACTAAGTTTCCTTGGCTGACCACTGTGTCTACGATCCTCAATGTTGCCCGTTTCTTTGTGCTTCTTCAAGAGCTTGAACAGCACATCTTGAAACCCCATTCTGCTTTGAAATCTTTGTCTGGGAGAGAACTTGCTGAT
>NC_041410.2:42905945-42933445 GCF_900747795.2 Erpetoichthys calabaricus
ATCTTAGCAACACCCAAATGATAGACAGTTCTATGCAGTGTACAGTTTAACACACAGTAAGTTAAAAGGAATATACACAGTAGTGTAGTCAAGTATAACTTAATTCTATTTACCTTAAAGCACTGTACCCTTGGCAAACACTAACACAGCACAATACTCTTTCTTGATTAGTGCGATTCTCTCCCAGAAACTTGCAGACAATGTTGCCTCCCAGACTGAAGCCTACTACAATAAGCTGTGTCTGGGGAAATGTTTTTTTAATGTAGCCCACCATGGCTCCAAACTCCCAAGTGCAACCTGAAGTCAAGAAAGAATACACTTATTTGCAGAACTATTAAAATATGAATACAGATGACACCTTAAAGAAAGAGTTATTATTAAATGTATACATTATGGTGTTCAGGGCATCATTTTCTTTTCTTGAACTATTTTTCAACAAAATATAAGATTCATGCACTGTTCAAGGTTGAAGCATTTGCATTTAGTTGTTTTTATACAATATTGATATCATTTAATGTACAGTATAAGAAACACTTTGGTGAACTGTTCTAAGAAAATTACCCTGATTGTGTCTAAGGACCTTTAAAACAGTAACATTTTATAAACACAAAAATACTATAAACATACACTTATTATAGGACATTACCATTGAAGACATTCAGCAAAAAAAAAAAAAAGAACTAATTAATATTATTAACATAGGCATTTTAAAGGAAAAATACTGACAAAACAATATACAAAAACAGAATGACTGCACATGAGCTCTGAGGCCAATAAAATATACTAATAATAAAGTACTAAAAGATTAAATGTGTATCATACTCTTCACTGCTGTATCTTAAAAGTGCATAAAATAAAACTAATGTCTGGGAAGTTGAAAATTGAAATAATTTTTTTTTACAGTAAACAGGACACAAAGTTTATTAAAAGAAACAACACCACCACTCACCATAAGTAAATACACGTGGGGATGTTAACTCGATGTTAGGCAAAGCTCCCAAATGGTTAAGGACAGCACATCTGTAACCTTGTTTTTGAGCATAGTCTACAAAAGTGCGGATGTAATGTTTCTCACTGTGGTTGCCTATTCCTGGGCAAATGACCATGGTGACATCAACTGTAAAGGAAATTTTGAAAAGAAGTAAAAAAAATGCACAGCATAATTTTATAAATGCATATTATTAGAAAGTATGAAAAACAAAGCAATGACATAAAGAACTAAGTAACAGAAAAGTAAAAAGAAAAAAAAAAACTTCAGTTATTAATTATGGAAGATAGTAACTAGAAAGAAAACCACTAGGGATGGCACAGTGATACAGCTGCAGAATGCTGGACAAAAGCTGGTAACATCTGTTCAATCCTCTTGACTGATACACTCAATGACAGTAACAAGAATTGAGCTTTAACAATGCATATACTAAACAATTCCAAGCACTTCAAACTACTAAACCCAGGCGGCACTGATTGGTCCCCAGGACTGACAATACAGCACATTCTTGTAAGAACATGCAAAAAATCATTTCTTTACTTAACTTAGCCCTTCAAGTTCCTAATTCTTATGTTAAAATGGCATATTCCATGATTTTGTACACTTCTCTATTGTCTTCACTGCATGTCAAAAATTAGCATGCAGGTTTTCAATTGATAGCTATGATCACTTTTGTTTCAAAAGCCAGACACTTTATCCAGTGAAAAGTAAACAAGTTTAACTTTCAATTGTTGTACCATTTGCATCAGTGTACCACAGTGATTGCTTGATGGAGCACCTTCTCTGTGAGCATTATGAGATGTGCATCTCTTTTCATATCAATGTGATGTGCAGGTTGAAATCCCTAGTCTATCACCTTTCAAAATACTGGAAGTGTGGCTTTGTAAGGCATTTAGATTTGTTTCCATTAGTTACTGAGATTGTTTGATAGGACAGCTTTTTTTTTTTTTTTTTTTTTTTTTAAATCAATGAATGTGTCAACCAGCACTTGTCAGTTTAACAACATGCTTTCATATCAAAGTGACGGGAGGTTTTTTATCCAATAAGATAATGAAACCATCAGCTTTCAAAAGTGCCCTCAGAAGCTATCCTGAAGCAAGTCAATCACTTTTTAAACAGCCTTCCCAAGATGCCTGGCACCCTGTGAATTTAGTTGGAGCACTTAAAACTAATGAACATTTCTTCATTTATGTCAAAAAACTCTTCACATTTCCACTTATGAGGCAGAGATGCTTTATTTCCTACATATAGGTGTAATGAGACTTGTTCTTCTTTCTTCACACTCTCAGCATATTACGTGCGACTTCCTGTTTAAGCTGTGAAAAGAGCTATCAAACTAGTTATCTTTCCTGCCTGCATGCCTAGAGGTTAGACTGATAGTTGCAAAAGTAAGAAGCTGAGAGCTCAGCTTTTAAAATAATCTTTCTTTGAACAAGGAAACTTAGTAATAACGTAGCACAGCAGTAAGCAGTGTTGCTTCCTGGATCGTTATTGGGGTTTGAATCGCATGCCTGGTCACGGGCTGTGTGGAGTCTGCAAGTTTTCCTGTGACTTCACAGATTTTTCATCAAGTGCTCCGATGTTCCTCCCACATTACCAAAAATGCACAAGTTAGGTTGAAGAGATTTCAGTTGAGCATAAGTGTGGATTTGTATGATGAACTGGTGCTCTGTCCAAGACTATTTCCTGCCTTGCCCTCAGTGCTTCTATATCAGCTCTGGCTCTCAGCAACCCTGAACTAAATTGGGAAGGTTTGAAAATATATGCTGGTTGTTTATGTTTACCTGCAATTCATTCGAAGTGAATTTATTATAACTTGGAGAATATTTTCTCCTCATCCTTCAACAACTGGAGTAAAATTGATTTTTATATGTTTTGCTACAATTCATAATCTTTTACAAATTATTTTCTATTTTTAAATATTTAAACTGGTAATTATGGCAGCTCTGAACGGCACAGTGAAAAAAAAATTTGGCATAACCATTACCTTGTATGTACATGAAAATATTACATATGTATAGAATACTTTAACGTACGTAAAGGGTAAAGTTAGATTAAATAAATTACAAAAGTGAGCTTTGGGGGTACCTAATTACAACTTTATCAAGGCTCTGGCGCTTCAGTTTGACATCACTTCCATCTCTTGTAGTGCGGTCATATAAAAAGCAGATGAGTGGGTTTTACTTATTAAAGGTGTTTGGGATGGCTAGAGATGGGTCTAACTGTAGCCTGCAACAGCTATGAAGCACGTCCAGTAATGCCCACAATGTCAGTAACGAAACGCCCATCGAATGCCCCACTGCATTATAGTTAAGATTAGGGTTGTGGTAGGGTTATCTGACTAAGAGGGTTTCAGTACGTTTTATATTTACAGTTATCAGTCTGTTAAATCAATCAACCACGATTTAACTCTCTGCAGTCCCTTTTAAATATCGCAGCTCATTTTGCACAGTGCAATGAATGACCTAGTGTGCCAGGTTTGACAGTGGATTTGACTAGGATAATCAAGTTTGGCTTTTGAATGAGGGTATCTTAACAGAAAACGGTGGTAATTAAAGTGGCCCAATTTGGATTTAACTCTTTAGGTGCATGTTAAAAATTACAGTCCACTGGTGTAGATAAAAAAGTGTGCCACATTTAACAAAGAATTAAATTAGTGCACCAGCAATAGACTAGGTAAACTTCATATGAAAGCAATATGTAAAATATGAATGCCTTTCATAACTTGTGTGAATAAGAAGCTGGCTGTGAGCTAGTAAGTGAGTAGTTGGAAAACTAATGTTATTTCCATTTACTACACATTAGTGCAGTGGTAAGCACTGCTTTGTGGATCCATTGATCTGAGATTGAATGTATAGCCTGCTTTTATAAACCTGCCAATATCCATTTCTGTGGAATGTAACTGTGTGAGGAAAACATCAAACTGTTTAGTGATATGTCCTGTTTCCAGAAAATCATGTACAGTCACATGTGATGGTATTTGGTGCTCATCTGAAAGTATGCAGCACACATGCAGTAACAGCTGGTGCGACCTTAATGTACCTGGTGCACAGGCTATGGTAAGTGGTGGGCACAAGATAGTAAGTGGTGAGCACAAGATCTATAAATGGTGTGCACTAGATAGTATATGGTGGGCGCAAGACAGTAAATTGTAAATCCACAAAATTGTTACCCAGAAAAAAAAAAAAAAATACACCATATCCCCTCTGAGGCACTGTACGAGTGTGCAGACTGATAACTGTAAACATAAAGCATGCACCTAAACCATCACACACTCCTTTAATAAATAAAAGACCACCTGTCTTATTTTTAAATCACCGTGCTACAAGAGACAGAAGTGATGTCAAACTGAAGCTCAGTAGCCTTAGTAAGGGCATAATTAAAGTCGTAATTAGGTAGCCCCAAAGCACACTTTTGTAATTTTTTTAATCTAACTTTATCTCGTACAATTGTGAAAACATCTTGTACGTACGAGATATGCTTACGTGCATACGAGATAAGGGTTATCCCATAATTTTTTTCACTGTTTGGTTCAGAGCTTCCTTAGTTAATGATTCAGGCATTTTAATTTTCACAAGTCACTCTTTCAGATACTTCCAACAGTTTATAAATTTTTAGTACATAAAATTGTCTTCCAATCTTTTAAATGTTTTGCTTCCTCTACCACAATCTATCATTGTTTGACCAGAACTATTGAGACTAACTTGTCTTATGTGTAAAGAAGTGGTATCTCCTCTTTCCAGAAAGAGGAAGATGAAGAAAGAGAGTGAGAGTGGTTTATGTAAACATACTAATAAGATTCAAGTTAAAGTTTGGAACTGCTTTTGAAAAACCCTTATAATTTTTGCCGTGGATGTATTAGTAATGGTGATTTAACCTGTTTGAATGTATAAATTTGCATTACCTCCTGTACAGTGGTCAGACAAAGACTCAAAAAGATCAAAGGTAGCAGTGGCTCCATCTGGCATTGTAAGGAACTTGCGCAGACCATACGGATGTGGTGAACTAACCCGTCCCATTTTTCCATAAAGTGCTGTCTGTAGGTGTCCACTTTTTCCCCATAAAAGTGGAGGAATGTATCTGTTTCATAAACATAAAAAGGTTACAGATTAACGCAGGACTTCATGTGACAAGAAAAAACAAAATATAGTTCAATTTACTTGGAACGGAAAACCGTAGCAAGAATCATCTTCATTCTGTATTAATATCTGCTTGCCTTTAGAAGCCTGTACCTAACATGAAAATCCAATGTGCAATATTAAACTAAAACAATGGAAAGTGCTAGCACAACAATCTGTCCATTCATTTCTAATATTCTGCTTACTCAGATCTGAAATGTGATGGATTTTACTATGATATCAAAAATGAGCTTTTCCATCTGTAGAGGGAAACTGATAATATAAAAATTAAAAATGAAGAAATATCAAATAAATGAACATCTATTTTGATATCCCACTAAAATGTATATTTTTGGATAAGTGAAACCAACTTTTACATGTTAAATTTTAATCATGTGCCAATGCTGGTTATAGTTTTTGTATGCCTTACATAATTCTTTAAACAACAATTTTAAAGGAATTGAAAAAAGAGTAACAACACATGATTAACAACAGGAACACTCACAAGCAGGCTCCCAACCCAAGTAATTCCGAAGAGATTAAAATATAATAAAGTGTTACTGTAACAGAAAAAAAAAGTACAAGAGAGTGCAGAACCAAATTAAATATTTAAAAGAAAAAAAAAAAAACAACAAAGCTTAAAAAAGTGTCCTTGGACCTGCGTAGACACAGATATCCCATCTCCCTGGTAGGGTGGCCAGTTCACTGTCCAACCTTGTTCCTCTGTTTAACCCCTTTCTCCATTCTCCTTCTTCTTCCCCCACCATGTGAGCCCCTGCCTTCAACATTTTCCGGTCCAAGCTCAAGTGACTTCTCATTGTTAAGGGGCTTTTAAACCCAAGCCAAATCTGACATTCAGGGCAGGTCTGGGAAACCACTTGTGGTGTAGAAAGCATTTCAGGGAATTCCTGGGACCACTCAACTAACAATCTGTCTAGTAGCAATAAGCTTTCCTGCAACTCCAATTCCCAACTCCTTCTTAAAAGGCCAGGTCAACCTCCAGCAACCCATTATCCACAGAAACCAGCAAGAGGACAGTCATATGCTTTGAGCCTCCCAGTATATAATTTACATGTGGAACACTTACTATTCCACTCTTGGGCTCTTACAATTACATTAGTGAACAGCACCCACTCTTAGCGTAAATCTCGTCTGACAGTGCAGTCTTTTTATAGGGCCTTTTACAGCTGGACTCCTGCCCTCCACTCCCATTTACACTACAGTTCTAGATTCCCACCAGTCCCTCATTTACAATATTAAAGTGAATATTCGTAAAAAGCTAGCATTGTTCCATTTTCCTGGCTAATGTAGGAAATCAGTACTACAACAGCAACAGCAGAGGAGCCTAGTGGTCTAGGTTATTGACTTCAAATCCACAGGCCGGTGGTTCAAATCCTACCTGCCTCATTCTATCTCAAGAAACCTAATGCAAGTTTTATGGTGATATGTCTAGAATGGTGAAGACCTACAAAAGAACCCAATACCAGTTTGGTCATCCCTTAACATCAACATCCTGAGTACCAGAGAAAAAGTGGTTATAAAAGGATGCACTATCCTTAGGTTGGCTAGTATTGCAGAGGACTGTAGCAATATAGGACCAGTAAAAGCCAAAAGGACTGCTCTGACTGTGTAAACTGAGGCAAGTTTAAGGGCTACTTCTCATATCGGGATGAGTATTAAGATATCATATTGGGATTCATTAAAATATTTGTGGACAACTGGGTGCCAATGAAAACAACCTGCATATTTCCTATTGTGAAGCCATGAATAATCAGTAGCAAGGAATTTACAGATGGGTCACAGCAATGAATTTCAAAATGGAAACATGGAAATATACAAGAAATAAAGATACATCAAAGAGGATCCATGTCAGTACAGGAGTAAACGAGTGACTGAATTTAGCAAATGTAATCACATTCAATTGCCTGCAGCAACATATGATTCACCCTTTTTTGTTTGTGTACATGATGTAATTAAGACTTTTAAACAAGGTAATGCTCATATGGCATCTAGTCTGGATAAAAATTCAAGGCATGCTTTAAAAACCTGTTAATCAATTAGTGGATGTTTCAATGACATCTTTAATATTTTGCCAGGAGAAATCAGTAGTTCCTGTGTGCTTCAAAAGGACAGCAAGTATACAGCACCCGCACTTATGAAAACAAAAGGACTGTTTGAATTACCACAAATCAGTGGCACTCATTTTACATGGGATGAAGTACCTTGAGAAACAAGTGCTAGGATACATTAAGAAGAATATTTCAAACATAATCATCCCCAGTTTGCATATTATCACAAATGATCTGCAAAGGATGCCATATCCCTTGCACTCTACACCATCCTGTCACATCTGGATAATACAAACATTATGCAAAAGTTCTGTTTATAGACTACAGCTCATAATTTAACACTATTGTACCATAAAAGCTTATCACCAAACTCCTCAATTCAGGACGTGGTGCCAAAATAATAACGTTTTTGTTCTACATCTGGGGCTTTAATATATCTGGGCAACCTTCTAAAACATTACATGTTCAGAGTTATCACATAGTGGGGATTTGAGCTCACATCAATGCAAATCATGGACATATTCTTTTTTTTTTTTTTAAGGGAAGTGGTATTGAATAAGTACTGAATAATGAAAAAGTGTACCTAACTTTGAAGTAACATTTGTGCACACACACAAGCTGGTACTTCTGAGCAATAATAACAGATAGACTTGCTGGTGGAACAAGCTGCCTACCTTCATCCCCTCCGTGGAGTCACTTGCCCTTCAAAGAAATGCCTTTAAGGACTCCCCTCTTCAGCAGGTACCTACACCTGATATGCTTATTAATGCAGTTTCGATTTGGGGCAACAATATGACTTACAAGTATGCTCTGTTTTGTGGTTCATTTGCCTGACGGTTTTTCTGAGTGAAGCATATATCGGTATATCAAATACATGCTTTTATCACATCCCGCATCGATTATTGTAATTCCCTACTGGCAGGTGCCCCTTCTAATCTTATATCACAGCTCCAGCTTATTCAAAACTCAGCTGCAAGAGTCCTTACTCGAGCCAGCAGCAGCGAGCACATCACACCCATCCTGCTCCGCCTTCACTGGCTCCCTGTGTCCTACAGAATCGAATATAAAATCCTACTAATAACCTACAAAGCTTTAAATAACCTCGCGCCAAACTACATCAGTGACCTTCTCCATCACTATGTGCCTGCCCGCCCACTAAGGTCCTCTGATTCTGGTAATCTTGTTGTGCCCGTCACTAATCTACACTCCATGGGTGACAGGACCTTCAGCTGTATAGCGCCCAGACTCTGGAATGACCTACCAAAATTAATCAGGTCAGCTGACTCCACGAATTCTTTTAAAAAACAACTCAAAACTCATCTGTTCAGGAAGGCTTTTAGCTCTACTTGACTTTATTACCTTTCTCTCAGTTTACTTCTCTGTCAAGATGCTCATGTAACCTGTATGTGTGTGCGAGACCATCAATTATGTTGTCTGTTTTTTTTTTTTCAGAATTTACTGTCTTAATCTTCTTTGTTTATTTATCTGGTTTGTACAATGCTATATACTGTATATTCTGCCGTTCTTTATTTATTCTGTAAGTGCCTTGAGCATGGGAAAGGCGCTATATAAATAAAATGTATTATTATTATTATTATAAAACAGGCTAAAAAGCAAACAGAATAGCCAGAATCAGCAGCGTGTCATAAATTGTTTTACATTTCCTCTGCGTCTATAGTGCTGAGGCTTAAAACATCAAATAATTACTCAACTGCTACTCATTAAAGCAGAAACAAATATAAAGAAACAACAACAAACACTTTCAGAAAACTTGGTAAACAGAACAAGATTTATTAAAGAGTTTACCTCACCTAAAAAGCAAACAAACAGCCAGAATCAGTAGCATGTTGCAAACTGTTTTGCATCTACAGTGCTGCTGCTTCTTGTATGAGAGAGCAGAGAGAGAAAGAGCAGGTGCTACCTTTACTAACAGAAAACATTTACAACTAAATCTCCAAATGCTTGACCATTACATTAGCCAGCTACACACACAACAGAAGTAGTCAACAAGTCAAGGCAACAGGCGAACAATTCTAAAACAAGTACTGGGGAGAAACTGAGGACCTGTGAAGTGCCAGGAGGCTACAGAAGGGTATACAATTGCCTAACATACTGTATGCCTTCATTCACATGGATTCTCTATACTCTATATCACTATGTCTTCTCTGTGGTGTACATATGTATGTGCATCTCCCACTTTCAAGTAACCTCCCTGAACTTTTTTTTCACCAGACTTTAACTCTGTTACAGCTCTTTGCATAACTAGCATGGAGTTCAGATGTCCTTCATTCAAGCAGTTGCAGAATAACACCAGGATTTCAGCACATGAGGGCAGCTCAGCAGGCCTCCTCAAACAGCACGTCTTGCCATTTGTACTCCTATCGGTGCACGTCTTGTGTTGCTACCTAGTCATTTTTTCCCTGAACCTTCATCACTACCTAATAATAATAATAATTCTTTACATTTATACTGTATAGCGCTTTTCTCACTACTTCACTACTCCAAGCAGGGAAGACCCGGGACACAAACCCATGCTCTCCTTACTGCAAGGCAGCAGTGCTGCCATTAAATGTAAAAGGTAAGTACACAATTATAATCTCTATATATAAATCTGAGAGACACGCAGCAGGCCATGCGACAGCCTCGGGGTGTTCCTTACCTCTGCTTAGCTAGCGAACGAGAGAACTACTTAACGGATATAGAGCAGGTTTTTTTCTATAACTTGCTTGAATATTCTCTCATCACGTTAACAATCACAGTTCGCTTGCAGGAGCGATATAGTCGTGCTAATCTGAGACAGAGGCTGCGGGCCGAGGGGACGGAGAAGTGTGATGTCAAGAGTTAGGGAGTTGGGCAGGGCCCTCCTCACTGTCCTGTTTTACTACTATGCAGGCAGCTAATTCATTATAAATGGCAAAGTAAATCTATTAATAGTTCAAACACATAACTATCCCTGTCATATGGCCAACCACAATATGTAGGGAAAAAAGGTCAAAGGTTATTTTCATGCTGAAAAGGAAAGAATGTTAATGACACAGTGTTTTGGCTATATAACCTTCATCAGGTATGCAACTGAAAAGGAAAAAGCAAGTAACATATAAATGAGAAGGAGGGAACAAAGCCAGGGCATATGAAAGGTGAGAATTGGTGAGAAAACACTAAAATATAGTGTGGAAACCAAAATTAAACTGTTAACACATGGGATAAATTTCAAGGGTATAGTGTGTTATTTTTCCTTAATCACATTTATCACATGTATTGTTTGACTTTCTTGCAATCTAAACCAATGGTTTTTCAAACTGAAGGCTGTGACATTATTAAAAAAAATTCTGATTTGAAAGAGTGTGTTTAAATGCCCTACTTTTTAATAAGTATAAGAACACTAAAAATGTTCAACTGTTACATAAAAAGTACTTGTATATCAATGTAGTTATAATCAAGAACAATAGTCTTCAACTTGTGCAGTACACTATAGGAAAATGAGGTATCTCCGTTTCTTTCATTTTAACACAAAGATTTTATAGCCCTTCTGTGCAAAACAGCTACCCACAATCCAGTGTCCTTAAGCAATAAATCACTTTCTAAATTCAAGTAAGTACAGTTTCTTCTTTTATTCTGTACTTCGAGTGTGTTTCAACTGTTATAGTTACTTTGAAAAGTGACTTTCAGTCTTAACCTGCCCATCCAGGGACACAAAATTAATGTAGGAAATTGTGTATAGATGTAGGAAAAATGGATTGATTGGTGTTAATCAATCAATAAATTATCAGCTTTTCCATTGGCAATGCCAGTAATTAAATAATTTGGTATAGCACCCATTTTATTTTCCTTACCTTCCTTGTAGACTACTTTATAGACTGTAGACTATAGAGGTAAATCAAGGTAACTGAAGCACACTTGTTTTAAGAAATAGAATAATACAATTTATTGATAAACACAAGAATTATAGTTGTATATATATCAACGCAGAAGACAAGGTGCAAGACATTTGATACAATAAAACATACTGTATAACACAAAACAGACTGGCTATTAGAACTCTTGGTGAAAAGAATAAAGTTTTACGATACCAAATCTTTAAGAATGATGTGTCACGCCGTGTGGAGTGGATCTCTGCAGAGGCGTCAGCTCAACCCTGACATACACCTTTGTTATAACACTACTACAAACGCACAGTGAACGCACTGCTTTTCACACGGAGAAGCACTGGCATCAAGGAAGATTACCTTGGAGCTACAACATGTTATAACAACTTGGATTCAGGTTTACAACTCAGAAACTGAATGAATTCTGAGCTTGTTTTGGAGAGGGAGTACCTAGTCAAAGAACAGAAGGCTGTAATCATTCTGCTTCCTTTTGCAACATACTATCTTTGAGAGACTAGATTTTCAGTGGATGCCTCACTGAAAACAAGCTCAACATAACAGAAGCTCTGAACCGCACAGTGAAAAAAATTATGGGATAGCCCTTATCTCGTGCGTATAAATATCTCATATGTATGGGATACTTTCACGTGTGTATGGGATACTTTTGCGTACGAGATGCTTACACGCACATATAGGATACTTTTACGTACTTTTCACGTTCATACGAGATAAAGTTAATTTAAAAAATTACAAAAGTGCACTTCAGGGCTACCTAATTACTCCTTTACCAAGGCTATGGTGCTTCAGTTTCCCGTCACAGTGATATAAAAAGCAGACGGGTGGGCTGTTGTTTATTAAAGGAGTGTGGGATGGTTTGAGATGGGTTTAACTGTAGCCTGCAATACCTATGACGTATGTCAGGTAATGCCCACAACGTCAGTCACAAAATGCCCAATGCATGCCCTGTTACACTTCGGTTAAGATTAGGGTTATGGGAGTGTTATCTGACTCAACGGGTTTAGGTATGTGCTTTATACTGTATTTACAGGTATTTTTTTTTTCTTTCTTCCTGGGAAACAATTTGGTGCATACAACTTACTGTCTCGTGCCCACCATTTATATATCTCATGCCCACCACTTACCATAGCCTGCACATCAGTTACTTCAAGGTCGCACCAGCTAACACTGCATGTGCTCCACATACATTCAGATGAGCACCAAATACCATCGCATGGTACAGTACATAATTTTCTGCAAACAGTGCATATCACTAAACAGTTTGTTTTCCCTCACACAGTTACACTCCACAGAAATGGATATTGGCAAGTTTATAAAAGCAGGTTATGCATTCAAGCCCAGATTGTTAGATCTGCGAAGCAGCAGTGCTAGCCACTGCACGAATTTATAGTAAAAGGAAATGACATTAGTTAGCCATCTACTTACTAGCCCGCAGCTTCTTATTCACACAAGTTAGGAAAGGAATTCATATTTCATGTATTAAAAGAAACTGAAGTAATGTAAACTGAAAGAACCTTTGACTGAACACTGACTAAAAGCAGGAAATTTTACTAAGTGATTGAAAATAGACTTGTAGACTGCTACGGAAGTTCTGTTTGGGGTGAATAATGAACTTTTTGGCAATGACAAAGTGCTCTCATTCATTCATTTGATCTTAGCCAATGTCAGGAAGTGCATTAAAATGAGATGCTCAGAAAAGGATGAAAAAAGAAACAGTACTATAATACCTTGTAGCTGCCACTTTTTGCAAACAAATTTAGGACAGGAACAACAGGAGCACTTTTAAAGAAACAATACAACACCACCAGGTTGTTGTCACTTTTTCTTAGTAAATCTTAGATAGGAAGAAGAAAAGCAACTTTTAACAGGGCATTCATTTAAATGTAAACAGTTTTTAAATAGGCTACTTCACTATTTCTTTTGAAAACAATGGTTATTTTTGTATGTATTATTCTGTCTAACAGCTAAGGCAATTTTATTGCATTACTTTTACACTGTAAGTGTTTGCAAGTTATAATAACTGGCATTACCAATTCATAAAATATTGTAGATTCAGTATTCCTTATAACTACTCTGTCCCTGTTTTTAATTAAGAATCTCCATACATTTGTATTTTCATTTTGGAGGAAAACACAGAAGAAAATATTGTATATATCATGGAATGATGAATATTGTACACGGCTCTGAATACCCACACGAATACCCAACAGTCTGAAAGAATTTAGAAGAATTTTTCCTTTTAAAGAATTATAGTTGGTGAGAATACTACTACAAGTATACTATAAAAGACTTGAATACTACATTAGTGGGACATGCTAAACTACCATGTAGCTATGGTACACGGCTTCGTTTGTCAGTCAAACTATGCTGCACAAATTTAATAGGCAAACTGATGTCACATAATATATGCACGAAACACTTCATTACTTTCTTTGCATTCATGAAATAAGAAAATGTACATCACATACTCTTTGGTAAGAAGAGAGCAGGATTTTAATATGAAGTGGTTTAGTGGTGTATCCTGGTAGGTGAGCTCAGGTGGGGCTGTTGGACTCTTCAGGTTTAGACAGCGTACTATAATATACAGTACAGCTGCCACTGCCGCTAGTTTCATTCCATCAAACATGGCAGGCATCTCTGGTGCCATAGTGTTCACTTCCACATCATTGCTCATGACTGATCTAAGGAAAGATGAAAATAACATTTACAAAAACCTGCAGCAATTCTGAAGCTACCAAAACTATAAATTAATTTAAGAATAGAGACATTTCATTATTAAATATTATATTTTAATAGTTATTTTAATGTTGCATATGAGTGTTAATAGCTTGAAACATAAACCTGACCATGGACAGAGGCCAAGTAATCTCACTTCAAGAGGAACAGGAAGCCCGTTTATCCAGGAAGTACTAAGCACAAAGTACACATGAACATTTAATGTGTTGACAGTTTGTTGCAACTTACACTTGTCTACATAGTTAACCTGGGGAAATAACTATACACTTCACACACTGAGCCTAGGATCAAACCCTGTCAGCTTGAGTTATAAGGAATCACGGATAACAAACGTGTTATCTTTATTTTCGGATGCTTCCACAATAGTCCGTCTCATTAATCTCCTTAGCATTAGACCCAAGCTTTATTCAGGGGCTAAACAGTGTTAAAAGTGTTAGTCCTTTGTGTCACTTGAGCAACTGTACAGACAAATCTCACGTTCAGGCTGTAAAAGTGCTAATAGCTGAAGTCTGAGCATTGCTTGGGCAACGTTGTATGGGTATCTTGCATAATCATTACATTTGAGCATCGCCAGGGCAACAGTCTCGGTGCATCTTCTCTCCTCGTCAATAAGCGTGATCAATAACTTCCTCATTAATAATGGAGACCTGTAAGAAAAGTTTTCTGGCCACCCAGGTGTTGCATGCACGTGAAGGAAAACCTGAGCAGTGATGGCACTGGTCCAAGAACAGAATTTTGGCAAAACTATTCTTTGGAGAGATCATGTCCTAGTGTAGATTTCACTGATTATGAAATATCTGAAATTTACCAATAATGAAGACTTTAATGAGAATACCCGTCTGGCACCAAAACTGAAAAAAATCTGGGAGATATACCAGGCCATTATAGCAAAATTTCAGAATATTTACATTCCAGACTGAAATGTCAGCATCAGCAAATGTCTCATAGCTTATAAGGGCAGGCTGCCATTTATACAATACATTGCATCAAAAAGAGCAAGATTTGGTATAAAGTTCTACATGCTTTGCAAAACTAACACTGGATAGATATGGAATTTGGTTCTGTACACAGGAAAAGAAACCAAGTTTAATGAGAAATACAATCAGTACGGTGTTGCTACATCATTGGTGCAGACGTTGTTAGATGCTTTGTTTGATTTAAGTTACTGCGTAACCATGGACAATTTTTATACTTTGCCAGAGCTATTTGACATCTTGTTGCAAAGAAAGACTGACTGGTAAAAGGGGTAAAGCAAAAGGGTTAAGTGCTTATGATGAGATGGAAAGACAAGAAAGGGGTTTCTAACTGCACTATGCACAGTATTAAGAAGACAGTCACTGATCAGGCTAAAGCAAACAAAGTGGTTACTAAGCCTTGTGATGTGGTCGACTACAATAGCATGATGGGCAGAGTAGATTGTGCTGATCAAGAATTGAATTTCTCTCTCATTATATGAAAGTAACAAAAGAAGTATTATAAGAAGATATTTTGCCATCGGAACATATTTGAACAGTGTATTTGGAATTCATTTGTGCTATTCAGACAAGCTGGCAGGACTGCCTGTCATGAAAACTTCACATGCCAGTTAGTCAAACAAATCATTTCCGCACATTCAGTATCGATACTACCATCAAAGCTCTGGATTGATCCCCATTTCACTGATTTTATACCACCAGCTCAGAAGAAACAGAATCCAACTTGCACATGTGCAGTGTGCTGTTCAAAAGTTGATCAGTCTGGAAAGGAAATCTGCTAGGAATCATGGTATTATTGTCCTGACTGTGCCGTTGGATTGTGTATGTCATCGTGCTTCAAAATATACCACACAAAAGAAGCATTCTGACAGAATATACAGTATTATCATTATTATTCATCATTATTATTATTTGTGTCATTACTATGCTTTTGAGATTTAATAAAAAATTAATTTTTCAAACCAAAAAATGCAACACTTCTTTGTTTTTTTGAGAAAAACTATAATGCTTAAGGAGGTTAATTTACAAAATAATGTGTAAAGTAGAAAACAGATTTGTGGCTATTAGTCAAAAGGTACTCTATGTGGACACTGAGATGACTAATATCATTGATGTATATATAAATAAATGTGAATATTAATGTGAATATGATCCACTGTTCCCCACCTACTTAGGAAACTATCCTCATTTAATATCTGTACAACCCTTATTTGGGTTTAGTCATTGTAAACATTTGAGAGTGACTATTAAGGGGGTGTTGGGGCTTGGACTAAGAAGGGTTATTATGAGGGTGACAGAAATTTTTAAAACATACCTAGATTCAGTACATTATATAGTCCAAAAAATACTTTTGAAGGAAGACAACACTTATGGTAGCGACTAACTGTTTCTCAAAAGCCTTTTCAGCAAAGTTTTTTTTAGCTTTGCAATAAATGTCAGGGATGTTTTTACATGCAGCCACTGGTACAGTTAAGGTAAAAAGATTTTGTTATAAATAAATTACTTTTACAAAGTCGAGAATATTTCTAAAGCAGATTTTAAACATTTAAAGATAATGTAATCAGCAACACTATATGTAGAAAATGTTTAATCTTAGAGGGTATAACCAGAGAACAATTTGTTCACAAAACGTTAAAAGGTTCTGTTTTCTGAAGAGAAAATGTCTAAACCAGGAATGTGTGACTAAGAAGCAGAAAAACAGCATTTCAGAATTTGGCTGACATTCTCAAGTACAGTGCAATAAGACTGTGCGTGTGTGAGTAAACTTTCTGACAATGCTAATTATTACGTAAAACTTACCACTTTGACTTCTTTTCCTACTCGTATGCTTTAAAAAAAGAAAAAGAAAAAAAAAAACCACCACAAACTTTCTTATTTCACAGTGTTTCTGATCTGTGCAAAATGTTCCAACTCACAGTGTTCCGGTCAAATCTAGGGGTGAAAAAAGAAAAGAAAAGAAAAATCAAAACCACAATTTTACTTTCCAGATTATGGTGTACAGTAATCCCTCGCTACTTCGCGGTTCACTTTTCACGGATTCACGACTTTGCGGGTTTTTAAATACAAGTGATTGCCCGCCTATCGCGGAAGTTATGTTCCAGACCCATCAGCAACAGGAGAAAATCTGCGATATAGAAAGACCATATAAATAAACATTTTTATAGTTTAAGCCTTAAAATACCCATCCCACATGCTTTAAACACATGTAAACTTATAAAACACACTTTGTTAACACATATGATATGTGGATGTCGGGCTAAGGATATGAGTAACATCTCACTATTATAAAACATTTTAACTTCACGCAAGACAAGACAGTGAGACAGGAAAATTGGTGATGTACAGGCTTTTAAATTATTGACAGGCAGAGCGACAAGCAGCACAAAGCCAGCACAAAGTCCACTTCTCCTTAGCGTTCATTCAGCTCCCCACCCCCTTGACAATGCGAACTGCGCCTCCGGGGAGGGGGGTTTGAGCTAACGTGCGTTCAGCCCTCACATACCCACACACACACTCCTCCTCCTTCCAAACCGCAGAGCGACAAGCAGGCATTTTGGCAGAAGCAGCACACAGTCCATTTCTGCTCAGCGTGAGTTCAGCTGCCCCCCTTCACAAAGTGAGTGCAGACACATTGACGTCTGATCGCTGCATGCAGTGTGCAGTGTTGGTCTGCGGTGTTTAAGAATGTAGAAAGTGTTTAAGAGCATAGGAAGTGTTTATAAGAATGTGGGAAAGGTTAACAAGAGAGTGAGAAAGGTTTATAAGAGTGTGGGAAGGGTTTATAAAGCCTTAAAATATGTATAAATTATAAAATAAATATAGGTCGTTACTTCGCGGATTTTCACCTATCGTGGGGGGCTCCGGAACGTAACCTCCGCGATAGGTGAGGGATTGCTGTAGTATAAACTATTGCAAACTTGGAAAGAACTGCATAAAAATATATCTAGTCTTCTTATAAACGTAAAAGAAAAACTTAAATGATGCATTTTACATTTTCAGTTGTTCAGAATTTTTTGTACAAGGTACAAAGGTATTAAAACAGTGTATTTTTAGATGTATAGTGCAAACTTACATGTCAAAATGTCACTGTTGTATTAGGTCAGCACACAAAAAGTTGTGATGCTTCAAAATGCACCCATGAGACAGGACAATGCCCCACCCTAGGCTGCCTAGAAAAACCTTCAGCCATACTCGACAGACAGGCTTCAGGCTGTTCAAGCCCCAAAATGGGGAACAGACTGAAAGTTCAGATAACTTTAAATATCCCAAAATGTCTCAAATTGACCCTCAAAGGAAAGGAAAAGCATTAAAAAAAAGAATCTTTATAAAGGAAGAATCTATTTACATAAACAAAAGAAGCACACTCCAAATGACAATGAACCACTGAAAATAAATGCTGAGAGCAGTCCATCAGTGGTGACATCAGAGTGGGACTGCCTCTTGGGGATCTACCTACAAACCACAAGGAACACAACAGAACACAGCAAAATACGTAGATACTATATAAAGTCATCCCTCTGTATCCGCGGAGGACTGCTTCCAGGACTCCCTTCAGATGCTCAAATTCCTTATAGAAAATGGTGTAGTAATCCAAATTACTAACCGAGAATGCTAAACCGGATGGACGCAGGGACATCCGGCCATGGGCCGTAGCCGCAAAAAGACGTACTGCGCAGGCGCCCCAAGAAATGAGGCTCCGCGAGAGGCGGCCGCGACCACAGAGAGTGAGCACAGAAAAAAGGAGTCAAACGCAGGCGACGCACAGCGCCGCACGAAACCCATTGCACACGAAACTAGCACACAAAAAAAAGAAGCCGCTCGCGCCCACCTGCAAGCCCCCCCCCCCCCCCCCCCCTACAGGCACCGGACGGGACACACACAAAGAGGACGATTCAACAAGCCCCTGGCACACAAAAAAAAAGAACCCAAAACCACCCCATCCACCCTACAAGCAACGGACGGGACACACACAAAGAGGAGGATTCAACAAGCCCCTGGCACACAAAAAGAAAGAAGACGCTCGCGCCCCACCAATCCTCCCCCCCCCCACGCTCAGATGCCGAAAAAGCACACAGCGCCGCACGAATCTCATTGCACATGAAACGGGACCCACACAAACAGGAGGATTTAACAAGCTCCTAACGCACCAAAAAAAAGAAGCCGTGACCGCCACGCCAGGCCCATTAGAGACAAGACATGGCACACGAAACGTTCACAACAAGGGCGAATCAGACCCACAAACACACTAACATCAATAAGAAGTGACACCCAAAGCCCCATTTCTAAAGGAACCGTCCATATTAAACATACATCATCTCAACACCTTCACACTAGGCAGCATAGGTGGATCTCCTTACATTAAAGCACTATTAATTGTTCAACTGCAGAAAAGGCTCCATATTAACAGTGAGTGCGATCCTCCTTATTACTTATCCATATTTTGCATGCTGAGGAACAAACAAGTCATGAATACACGCTCACGGGTACAAAACTATTCGGCTCGGATAACGGGACCAAACACATGAACCCGCATGAAACAACAAAATACACGGCGGCGCATCTGCATTACATCCTACAATAGTTCATTTGATTTTGCATCTACCGGAGTAAATATCAGGTCACCAAAAGGCAATGACCCATACTGCTTTCGCGTATGTGGACAAATATTACATCGCATTGGAACAGTGCACCCTGAAACAAATCAAGAACGCAAATATGCACAAATCACGTCGGCACCTACAAAGCGCTTCTGAAACCGCGGAAGAAAAAATGTCTCGGCTCCAAAAACACATGTCACTCCTTATTCCAAATACCGGTCCCAATCACAGAAACATCGGTATCCACTATGACAATGCACAGTAACAATGCACGTGGCATCCAGTCACTTACTCAACACCATTGATAAACTTCTACAAACGTTGATGAATAATAATATTCCCTTTGCGGGAAAGGTACTTTTATTAGGAGGAGATTTTAGACAGTGCTTAACTATTACTCCACTTACAATGCGCTCAGCTATTGTTCAGTCCACCTTAAAATACGCGGACAATTGGCATTGCGTTGATGAATAATAATATTCCCTTTGGAGTAAAGGTACTTTTATTAGGAATAGATTTTAGACAGTGCTTACCTATTGCTCCATATGCCATGCGCTCAACTATTATTCAGTCCACCTTAAAATACGCGATGACGTCATATAAACAACACGAGACCGAACTACAATACATATGCAGGCGCGAGACCTGATTGGTGATAATAAGAAGAAACGAACAGTCCGCATATTAACAGTGAGTTCGATCCTACTTATTACTTATCCATATTCCTAACGATAAAGATCAAACAAGTCATCAATTCACAATCACGGATACAAAACTAGACGGCTCGAGTAACAGGACCACAAACACGAACCCGCATCAAACAAAAAAATTCACCTCGGCGCGCTTCTAAAACCGCGTAACAAAAAATGTTAGGCGAACAATTGGCTTTGATTTCTAAAGATACACTTGGTGCAAAACATCTGAATTTCCCCTTAGCATATTTGAACACTATTAACCCAGCCGGATTACCACAACACAATCTTAGCCTTAAAAACGGAACAATAATCACGCTATTAAGAAACCTTAACACTAAACAGGATTTATGCAATGGCACACGTTTAGTCGTCAACACCATGACACACAATGTTATTCAAGCAACAGTTCTTACAGGATCACATGCTAACAATACTGTTCTCATTCCTAGAATTGACCTTACGAGTTCTGACCTAGAATTACCTTTTACATTGAAACGCCGACAGTTCCCCATTAAACCTGCATTTGCCATGACCATCAACAAATCACAAGGACAAACCATGCACAAGGTTGGCATCTACCTCTCTGAGCCCGTTTTTGGACATGGACAACTTTATGTTGCCTTATAAATGCTCCATGCCAAGGAAGACTCATTCAAGGACAGGACACCATCTTTACTACTAATGTTGTGTACAAAGAAATATTCCAATAAACCATTACTCTGTGCCAAACAATGTATTTTTTGCTTTCTATATGCATCATCCACACCTGCACACTATTCTATATCTAATTCATACATCTCACTCTTTGTCATGCCCCAATGCCAGGGGTTGGCGAGCGGAGCCCCCTAGTTGTATATAACCTACACACATCCTCCCACATACTTTAAAACATCACTACATTACTTTTTATAGCATTGACACTTCCATGAATTTCAGCTTCTTTCTGCTTTATTGCGTGAATACTCAATTTGTTGTAACCAATCTTACAGCCTCCTTTGGGAAGTGACATGACTCTTTTCAAACAAAGACCTAAAAAATGTTATTTTCTCATTGAGAAATTGCACTTTACACTTCTTTTAATGGCCCTTTGGGTTTAAAAAAAGTCCTTGTTTAAACTTACATCTTTATGAAATTGGCAAACAAGGGACAGGTGAGCTTTTTAGAAGAAAGCTTCAGAATGTGTTAGTGGTTTGGGAGCATTTCACTTTAACTCTTTTAGGACGGATGTCAACTTTTGTTGACACAAGGTGTTGAGGACTGAAGTCGATATCCAAGAGCACAGGGCGATAAAAGCTGTAAATGTCAATAAAACTCCACATTATGTTATAGATAAACCCTCTTCGCTAGGAGGACTGTTAGACTTGTTGATGTTGAATTCTTGTGTGCGTGAGTAGCATAAAGTAAACAACATCTAGAATGGCATCAACAACTGAGAGAGCAAAGCGAATGCGCAAAGCAAAATACTCTGTGCATACGATGTGTGAGCTGAAATTATCAAGTATGTCTCTCACTTTTCAAAAAACAATCAAAAACACACCTTGAGAGTCCACATATTCACTGTCTCATTTAACATACAGTGAGGCAAAAAAATATTTAGTCAGCCACCAATTGTGCAAGTTCTCCCACTTAAAAAGATGAGAGAGGCCTGTAATTTTCATCATAGGTATACCTCAACTATGAGAGACAAAATGAGAAAAAAAAAAATCCAGAAAATCACATTGTCTGATTTTAAAGAATTTATTTGCAAATTATGGTGGAAAATAAGTATTTGGTCAATAACAAACAAGCAAGATTTCTGGCTCTCACAGACCTGTAACTTCTTCTGTAAGAGGCTCCTCTGTCCTCCACTTGTTACCTGTATTAATGGCACCTGTTTGAACTCGTTATCAATATAAAAGACACCTGTCCACAACCTCAAACAGTCACACTCCAAACTCCACTATGGCCAAGACCAAAGAGCTGTCAAAGGACACCAGAAACAAAATTGTAGACCTGCACCAGGCTGGGAAGACTGAATCTGCAATAGGTAAGCAGCTTGGTGTGAAGAAATCAACTGTGGGAGCAATTATTAGAAAATGGAAGACATACAAGACCACTGATAATCTCCCTCGATCTGGGGCTCCACGCAAGATCTCACCCCGTGGGGTCAAAATGATCACAAGAACGGTGAGCAAAAATCCCAGAACCACACGGGGGGATCTAGTGAATGGCCTGCAGAGAGCTGGGACCAAAGTAACAAAGGTACCATCAGTAACACACTACACCGCCAGGGACTCAAATCCTGCAGTGCCAGACGTGTCCCCCTGCTTAAGCCAGTACATGTGCAGGCCCATCTGAAGTTTGCTAGAGAGCATTTGGATGATCCAGAAGAGGATTGGGAGAATGTGATATGGTCAGATGAAACCAAAATAGAACTTTTTGGTAAAAACTCTACTCGTCGTGTTTGGAGGAGAAAGAATGCTGAGTTGCATCCAAAGAACACCATACCTACTGTAAAGCATGGGGGTGGAAACATCATGCTTTGGGGCTGTTTTTCTGCAAAGGGACCAGGACGCCTGATCCGTGTAAAGGAAAGAATGAATGGGGCCATGTATTGTCAGATTTTGAGTGAAAACCTCCTTCCATCAGCAAGGGCATTGAAGATGAAACGTGGTTGGGTCTTTCAGCATGACAATGATCCCAAACACACCGCCCGGGTAACGAAGGAGTGGCTTCATAAGAAGCATTTCAAGGTCCTGGAGTGGCTTAGCCAGTCTCCAGGGGCCTCATGTATAACGCCGTGCGTAGAACTCACACTATAACATGGCGTAAGCACAAAAGCTGGATTGTGCGTACGCACAGAAAAATCCAGATGCAGGAATCTTTGTGCACGCATACTTTCACGTTCTTCCACTACATAAATCCCGATCAGCGTGAAAAGTAACGCACGTGCACGCACCTTCTGTCCCGCCCCAACTCCTCCCAGAATTACGCCTCTTTGAATATGCAAATCGATATAAATAGCCTTCTGTGAAAAGACAATGGGAAAAGCACAGGGGAAAATATAAGAATTTCAGCGAATACCAAGTGGAGGCAAAGGAAAAACGTACTATTTGTTGGTTTAAACAGTGATATAATCAACAAAAGGAAGTTGATCGACTGATAGAGTGTCGGAAAAACTCGAAAGATCAAATTCACAAAGTCGCACAGTGCCCGAAATAAAAAAGAAATCACATATCAAAGTCGCCTTGAAAAGGCAAGTCGTAGCCCACCGTCTGAGTGTCATATGAAAGCGTATTAGGGTACAAACAAACAACATAGGCACACAGTGGGAAAAAAGCACGAAATGTCAACTTTAATCTCGAAATTTCCACTTTAATCACGTAGTTTATTTTGCCATTAAAGTAGAACATCATAAACTTCATCTTAAAATCGTTTATTTTACTAGTTTCTCAAGTAGCACGTTAAATGCTTTGTTCTGTGTTTGATCTTCTATGTGCTCTATGTGTGTGAATCACTACGTGCTTCCGTTCTTTCTCTTTCTCCGACAGGACACAGAATGCATTACATTCGAGATATTACAGCTCTCTGAATAATTAAAATACTGAGATGTATACGTGATATCATTTTCATGATGATAGGAATGAAAGCATGTTATTAAACATGGGAACACGGTGGCGCAGTGATTGTTCATATCTCACGCAAGAGGCTTCCTGCACCATGTGCGACCTTCGATGAAATAATTTATTACAGAAGTACTGTCTCTTTCAAACGTACTAACCTCCAATTCCTGTCCATACTTTTCTTTCTCCAATCGCCACACAATCAGCTCTGTAATAGACGTTAAGCCATTTGTAAGCTTAGAACGCCGATTCTTCAAAACTTTTAAGGAACATTGAAATATCTTCGTAGTACATGTTTAATTATTCTATTCGTCTATCCTTCCAGTGTCACGTCAGCACCAGCAAGAATACAGCGCAAGGCAGGAGCTATCCTTGAACTAGCTATACGCTGCGGCACCGTGTCCTCACATGTTTAATTATTAACAATACAGATTATTTAAATGAAGTTAAAGTTTTATCTGTATACTATAAGCAACATATTTTGCTGCATTTCACCTTAAAAATGATATTGTCATCATACGCGCTTTATAAAGTAGCGCAGGTTGTGCAATATTATAACTGTAGTGTAAGTTTACAGTGAGGTGATTGTACTTATAAGTACAAACAGTTCTACAAGGAGCACTTGATGGACAGATTGAGTGCGTTTATAGTACTTGGGATGAAACTGTTTCTGAAACGCGAGGTCCGTACAGGAAAGGCTTTGACGCTTTTTGCCGTGGTTGAGGTAGTGTGTACTTGAAACTGTATACCGATAATTCTCTTTCCGATCATCTGCTGCTGTTATTCACACTCAGATACAGTGATATAAATACTCCGAGTGGTGCAGTGAGAGTAATATGGAAAAAGAGGATCCGCAGTGGCAACCCTTAACGGGAGCAGCAAAAAGAAGAACAAGATGCAGTGAGCGTAACAACGCTAAAGCAGTTATAGTATTTGGAATACTATGGCTATTCCCTGGCCCATTATATTGCTACAGGTTAATTACAATCAGATGCATTACACTAATAAACAATATGCAGTTAATTTCAGTGTATTTGATAAAGCCGCTGCCGTGGATGTGGATCTAAGAAATGGTAACCACACAGGAACAGTAGCACTGCTTTGACGCTGGGTGCCGCCAGTCTGCAAAACCGAGCGGAGAAATTGCGTACGCCAAGGTATGAGGTACCATGGAAATGTGCGTGGCTTTACACCAAGTTTAGGTTTTATACATCGCGATTTGAGCGTGGAAAGGTTCGTACGCAACATTTCTGTGCGTATGCACCGTTTATACATGAGGCCCCAGATCTCAACACCATAGAAAATCTTTGGAGGGAGTTGAAAGTCCGTGTTGCCCAGCGACGGCCCCAAAACATCACTGCTCTAGAGGAGATCTACATGGAGGAATGGGCCAAAATACCAGCAACAGTGTGTGAAAACCTTGTGAAGACTTACAGAAAACGTTTGACCTCTGTCATTGCCAACAAAGGGTATATAACAAAGTATTGAGATGAACTTTTACAAATACTTATTTTCCACCATAATCTGCAAATAAATTCTTCAAAAATCAGACAATGTGATTTTCTGGATTTTTTTTCTTCATTTTGTCTCTCATAGTTGAGATATACCTATGATGAAAATTACAGGCCTCTCTCATCTTTTTAAGTGGGAGAACTTGCACAATTGGTGGCTGACTAAATACTTTTTTGCCCCACTGTAATCACTTGCCGATTAAGATAGCTCAACAACTAACTTGTTTAACCATCTGCGAACCAGAATATGAAGAATAAGAAGAATACAAAAAGTTTCAGGATTCAGTTCTCCACGACAGGTTTAAATCACCCAAGTCACAGGCATAAAGACACACTCAGCAAACTTTATCAGAAACATTCTGCAAAAAAGTGCAGTACAACAAAAAAAGTAAAAGATGGCATGACATGGCTGTGAGGAGACCGCATAGTTTGCATGATTTCAGACAGCGGGGCTAATATTTTCAGTGCACTACGGATTAATAACTCGAAGAGGCTCCCTAGTTTTGGACATAAGTCGTCATATTGCCATTGAAGAGTAATTTGGTTTCCTCTGTAAAATGCATTTTAAATTAAATTGATCTAGTAATGAAGCCCCATAGGTGTCAGCACAAAAAAAAAAATTTTTTTTTGCATCAGTGAGCATATGCCTATTGGACACATTTTAGTTTGCAAGCTGTCTTGGTTGGCGGTTCTCGATTCCAAAGCACATTTTTTTCTTTCATTATTTAATACACTCATACAGATCCCCGCCTCCTCACCCAGCATCATCCCACCCCAATTGGCTGCACAAGTTGGAGCAGGTGATGACACAAAGGAGGGAACAAAAAAGAAAAAGTCTTTTAGCAGCCATTTCAAAAAAAAAAAAATTGAAAAAGTGATCAAGAACTATTTGATGATACCTGAGGTGGACAATGATTTAAATTCACTGTGGAAAACACAAGAAGTACATTTCCTCAAATTGGGGAAACTTTCTGAGAAGTCTTTCAGCACCAGAGGAAATGTTGTAACATGTAACCATGCTGCTCTGAAGCCAGATGCTGTGGAGAGACTGGTGTTTCTGTCACACAAGACATTTCCTCAGCAGAATTTTGCATATGTTTTATTTTTTTTTCTTATATCTTTGTGCGGTATTGAACAGAACTTTAAGTTAGTAATTTGTTTAAAAATGTTTTAGGTTTGGTTTTTTTTCATCTTTGTGCAATGTATGATGGAACTTGTTTACAAATGCTTCAGTTTTTTTTATATTTCCTGTGCAGTATTTGCCAGAACTTTGGATGTTTACACTATAATACAGTATGCTAGATTTTTGTACTTGCTTGTATGCTGCACAATTCACCTTACAAGAAAGCAGTTTATGCTTATCCAGACTGTACTATTCATCCCCTATAGTTCAATTATGATTAGTATTTTATTCCCTTTGGATCCAAACATATCTTGTTTACATTAAGAGTAACTTCCGGTTTAAAATGCTCTTATTGTATCAGTTTGTTAATCTTTTGTATAAATCTTGTAGGCCACTTTGAAATGGTTTACACATACTTGATCTGTTTGATCTCAGTAATACTTTGACTGGTGATTTTAATGTTTTTTTGTGTTGTTTTACTTGAGTTTTAAGTAAATAAATAAGACCTGTTTGCCTTAACTGTTGTTTCCATTAATCTCATTAGTAAGCTACAATTAATATCCTATTAACAAGACCAAGCTACATCAATAAGACTTTTACAAACACATTAAAAGGATGTAAAATATTGTCTAATTATTGTTGTCATCAGTCTCCTAGAAAATATCGAAATATAATTTTTTGCCAATATCGCACACCCCTAACTAGTGGTGTGAAGGAAACCTGGGCGTCAGCAAGCCCAAACCCTGACACGAACACACAAGCAGTGTCTCGGGTTCAAATAAAGATTGATTAACCAACTCCTCTCACAACAATCACAAAAACACAGGTTTTTCTCCTCACAATAAATTCTCACCACCGCACTGCCCTCCTCCAATCATGTGTTGCCTCTCTATCTCCCAGCTCCGACTTGCCTGGATAAGGGAGTGCGGTCCCTTTTATTACAGACCCGGGAGTACTTCCAGATCACACGGAAGTCCATCACAGTAAGGAGCTTGTCTCCCTGCAGCGCCTTACTGCGGTACCTCATGACCCCAGCAGGGCTGCCCAGCAGGACTACATTTCCCGGCATGTCCTGCCAACTTCCCACTGGGCACCAATAACCAGGGCTGCTGCCATCTAGTGTGCTGGGGGAATAAAAAAACCCCAGTGATATCTTTTCTTTTTAATGGGCTGTCCGTCCACCCTTTCTGGCCCTTCCTTCC